>NW_005354829.1:6317179-6349679 GCF_000412655.1 Myotis brandtii
AATAATAATCTGCTTTGTGTTAATATTTACTGCTGTGTTGCTGACAATTACCTGAAAGAGAAGTTGGGGTGCTTCACTGGGATGGAAAAAGTTTAGCTAAATCAGAAAGCAGGTCTAATTAAGCAAGTTTATTATATATATAAAAAGCTAAGTTGACTCGCACATGCGCGATACATATAAAGCTCTCACTGGCGCCAATTGCACGCATGTGTTTCGATCTGTCATTATCGATAGTGAATTTGATTGACACTTCTATTATAGAGAAAGGGTGAATTATTAAAATATTTCTTCTAATTAATTTCCTTTCAATGTACACTAATCCATGCACTGGGCCACTAGTATTACATAAAAAATGTTATGCCCCATAAGGGGAAATTTTGAGGATTTGGCTTAACATGGTTAGCATTATGTTTTTTAATTATTCTAGTAAATTCAAGTGAAATTTTTCCGCTTCCCTAGTCTGATTATTATTATGCCTCATAAACAGAATAGAAATAAAATGTACTAATTGTTCTATGGTCTTACTAAATTAAGAATCATAATTTCACTCTGAATAAAAACAAAGTAGTGAAAAAATTCCTTTGAGTCAGTATATATGCCAGAGAGAGTAACAATTCTATAGCGTTCTAAATGCAAAGAGGTGCTTGCTCGCATTTGCCTCTTATTAATAGTTTTATTTTGTGTGACTAACATAGTTTGAAAACAGAGGTGACCCTTCCATTGTTTAAAATGTACAGTAGGGTTCAGTGGTAGCCTCATAAGGTAAAGAACCTGCAAGTGAATCTAGGACAAAGCCAAATATATTATATTATTATGATATAATATAATATTAACACTTTTTAAAGACCAAAGACCAATGTAAAAAAAATAATAGTACATTCAGGACATGATTGTGTTTACATTTCAATAATTAAAACTAATTCATTTATAAAAGTAATGTAGTTTATATTTTTAGAAAGAATACTAGACTGAGTTGAATAAAACAAATAAATGATCATTTTAACAACTTAATTTTGTTTTTAAAATATAGAAATTACTTGTATTCTATAATAATATTTCCTATAATCTGTTTATAAAATCAAAATCTGGATCATCATTTAAAACTTGATTATTAACCCACATAAATGTACAATAGAATTTTAATGTTTTAGTCTACACATGCATATAACCTATCAGTGAATTTATATAAAATTCATACAGAGATAACAAGATAACACCATAAGTTATAATCTCTCTCAAAATGGAATAACCTTCATGCCACCTTTTCCTACTTTGTATTTATAAATCAGTTATATAGAGCAATGCTTCTGAAACGTAATGTTCATATCATCACCAGGATCTTGTTAAAATATAGGTTATTATCCTAACAAGCTCTTAGGTGATGTTGATACTTTTTTCATAGAGCACAGGACATTTTTAGTGTGCATTTTTTAAATTGATTTTAGAGAAAGGGTGAAGGAGAAAGAAACATCGAAATGAGAGAGGAACATCAATCTGGTGGGGACCGAACTTGCAACCTGGGCATGTACCCTGACTGGGAATCGAACCGGTGACCTTTAAGTGCTCAGGATAACCATGAACCAACTGAGCCACACTGATCAGGGCATACAGGACTCTTTGATCCCACTAAGTATGTCTGTCCTCCATGCTCATGAAGGTGAAACTGGCAGTTTAGGGATATAAAACTTGTTTCTGGCAGCCTTTATATATAACACTGTATATGTATTTCAGTTTGGAAAGAAATATTCTGAAGCAAATAATAGTCACTCTAAATCATTGTAACCTTCTCTTCTAATTACAGCTTATAAGCAGAAAGAGTAGAACATTAATTTAAAAACCCAAGCAGAGAATGATTGAAGAGAATGTCAGTTGTTGGGTTGATTATTTTTCTAACATTTTAAATGGAGTCCTTTCTGCTAACAAAACACTCAAAATAAAAGTAACGTCATTGCAAATGAGGGGCACTTGCACATTGGAAAATGCTGAGGCGGTTCTTGTCAAATCTCTGATTTTTGTGTTAAGACTGGATTATAAAAGGGTGAACGCTGCTCGATTTTTGTCTTCATCCACGGTATTGTGCGTTTTCCCTACTTGTGCTGTAGAATGGAAGTCTGCACAGGTCCTTCCTCCCATAGTTGAGTATAAACACAGACTTCTTCATTTCCTGACTGTGGCTGTGCGCTGAGCCTGCTGCCTTTTGTTTCTTTTACTCAGAGTCATGCAGTTTCAACCCCCTATGATTCTTTGAAAATCTTGTAAAGAGAAAGCTGCACTTTCTTCTTCCTGCAAAGCTGTGTTAGGATATTCCATTATGCATTGGCATTTCAGTGGGAAACCTCCACAATGAATATGCCCAGTAGGTGTGGTATTTCAAACCCCACTGGGCTTAGAAGTGCTCTGGGGAGCTAAGGGTTTTATTTACCGAACAGTCTAAAAAGATTCCCTGCAATGCACTGCTGTTGGCACATTCTCTTTCCTACCCACCTAGTGAAACGTGACTTGTTTTATAGTAAAGATATATTTAAATGCCCCTTCAGTCCCTGTAGAAATAAATAAAGCAATTTCCGAGGCCAGGGACGACCATTTAACCTGTCACCTTCTGTTTATTTTCACCTCCTGCCTGGGGAATAGGGCTTATACATATCCTCTGCTTGATTCTTTGGTTTCATCTTGACTATTTTAGTTCTTGGATTGCCTTTCATTTTTATTTTGATGTAGATGAATAAGGAAAAGACTTCCAATTTCTTTCATTTTGTTTCTTCTCCACACCCCAGATGTTTATTTGGTCATTTGTAGTATATTTTCAGTATGTTTAAATATGTAAATAAAAATATTAACTAAAATGAGAAGAAAAAGAAGACAAGAAAATACATTTTGTTTTAGTGATAGTTTAAGTAATTTAATAGGCTGTGTTGGCAAATCTTTATCTTCATGTGTGTGGATAGATAATAGCTAGCTAGATAGATAGATGGGTGTTTGGTCAAAAAAAATAGCAGAAGCCACATTTTCTATCCCATTATTAAAGTGACAAAAAAATTCAAATGCCAAAAAATTAACTAAAATAAGAGATACCAAATCTATCCACCACCACAAAAAACCATTTGAAGTCCCTATTATATGGTAAGCAGTGTAGAAAGTACTGCCAATACAGAAATATATGTAAGTTATCTAAAACTTGGTGATCTGTTTAGGTACAGAATTATCAAGTAAATTGCCCAAAGTAAGATATTATTGAAGATATTTATTTCTCTTTCTGTGTGAAGTAATTTACTTATTCTGCTGCAAGAAATAATATAGTAGAAATACTACAAATCTGGTATGAGGAGGATTAGGGAGATGGGTCCAAGTGTGTAAATGAATCTAAAATGTTCCAATTTGCTCTAGTATATGTCAATATTTTTGGAAAGAACAGCTTGTAAACACCATATAATTTTATTTGCATTCTTTCCTTCTCAAATTTTAAAAATCTGTTTTTCATTTCACTCCTCCTACAGTAACTGTCTGCAGCATGGAGTCTTTATGAACCAGCCTCCACTGGAAAACGTGTCTCCTTTGATTTTTCTAGTTCTACTGTAGTCCTCTGAGCTCAGCCTTTCACTCCTCGTTTGCTCCTCAGTCTTAGAACTCTGTTGAGAAGGAGCGTTCCTAAGTGATTCCCTTGGTTCCGTGTGTTTGGTTCAGTATGTCCACAGGAAGAGTGAGAACCCCGAGAGGCAGAATTAGGTTCACACTTGTTTTGTCTTAAATCTTCAGCTCTACCAGCCTCTTGTCACTTATCAGATAATCCATTTTCATATATATATATATATATATATATATATGCCATCGGACTGTCAACAATTTAAGCATACATATTACCTATGTTCTTGCAAATTTTCTTCTCCTCCTCTCCCATCACTAACAAACAACAAACAAACACCCAACTGCTTGCCTTGGTTAAGACATCTCCCAAGCTGCTGAGAGTTGGTTAAAACAAACAACAAAAACACAGAACTCAAACTAACATCAAAAAACTCCATCAAGAAGTAGGTGGCTACTACTAGCTACTATAGATTAACGTATAGTTGCTTCAACTTGGCCCTAAAAACCTAGCAATTTTGAACTGTTCACAAGAGCAAGTTCTGTCTTCTCTCTCTCTTCACAACAACCCCTTCATAACTTCTACCCTTGGGAGCAGATTGAATGAATCCAGGTCTTCATATATCTGGCTCTATGGCCAAAATTACCTGGGCACAAGTCAGAGCAATTGCTAAAAGTAGAGGTAAAGCCACACACACAAAAAAAGGTTAAGGCTTTACTTTTAATATGGTTATATTTAAACACATCTCAAAGCTGATGGGAAGGGGAAGAATTTTATTACATAGTTACATTCTAGGCCTCAGTTTCACTATATTAATAATAGTGAAATAAATTTAAAATACCTTAAGAATTATAGTGACTATTGAATAAAATGTTTATTGGCGGCCTCAAAATAGTAGGAATTTACTTTTTAGAGCATTGTGTTTACATTTCCCATCCAACATTAAAAAAATGTCATCTTCATTAATTAATTTTATCAGTGCAATTTTTCAATTCCCCGTTCACTCTTTAACTCACCTGAAACTTGGAAACAGGCAGAAGAGATTAGTGGGTGCTTGTCATCGCACTGCTGAGCTTGACTTTCTATTGACAGGACAGTTAAAAATATCAGAACAGAAATTAACTTGTAGATTTTTGTCTGTTCAAATTGCAAATTTATTTCTGTCTGGTGAAACTTATAATTGTAGAGATTAAAGCTTAAGGCTCTATCAGATGATAATATATTTTTTTAATCTATACTATGACTCAACATTTTTTGGTTAAGCTCTCCACATATACCTACTTCTCAAATGCTTTTTGCACCATTCATAACATCTTTCTGTAATAAATGAGTTGAATAAATTTTTGACAAGAGTTCATTTTCTTTTTATGTGATTTTACCTTCTTAAAAATTATACTCGAAGTCACTGCAATCAAGCACCGAACTCCAATATTCACAATTGTATTGCAAAGTAAGAATATCTGTCTCTGTCAAAGGAGAAATGTGAGGCTCCTAAGTGTTAAATAAATTTCCCAATGTCACCTAGCTACTGAGGGTTGGACCTAGAAATAGAAGGTAATGTTTCCTTAAAATGTTGATGCTTCTCACATTAGGTCAAATGGCTGTGAGCTGGGGTACTCCAAAGTTTGGAATACTTTAAAGTCACCAGGCCTTCCAGTAGTAATTTTATTGAAACATTTTTTTTTGGAAAATACATAATTTAAAGTACTATTTTTATGCTACAAAATATTTTTGTAGTGTTTACATAATTATATGAATTTTTATGCTTACTCTTTAAATAAATTTGTTTTAAGCTGAATTCCCTAATTTAGGGTCTCCTCTGCTATTGTAATACACTGGCAAAATAGATTGAGGAGCATTGTTGAGCCAAGGGCTTCTCCCAATACACAGGACAAATAATATATTATTCCTATGCATTAAACAATATAATTGTAGAATCCTGTGGCTCATGTTATTTTATTTGTAAGCCATAAATTATTATATTAAAACTAGAGACCCGGTGCATGAAATTTGTGCACAGCGGGCAGGGGTGTCCCTCAGCCTGGCCTGCATCCTCTCCAATCTGGGACCCCTCGTGGGATGTCCAACTGCCTCTCACAATCTGGGACCACTGGCTCCTAACCGCTCACTTGCCTGCCTACCTGATCACCCCTAACTGCTCCCCTGCTGGCCTGATTGCCCCTAATTGCCTCTACCTCATCCCGGACCCAGGACCCAGGATTCCCTCCTCCGGCCAGTCGCAGGCACCCAGGACCCGGGCTTCCCTTCCTCTGGCTAGCTGCAGGCACCCAGAACCTGGACAGGCTTCACCTGGGCCATCCGCAGCCGCAGGGGACAGTGGGCGGGCGGCTTTGCCCAGGCTTCAGCTGCAGGCGCCCAGGACTGCGGGGTGGGCAGCTTGTCCCTCTCCAGGGCCGCAGCCTGGATGGTCCCATTCCTCTCTTGTGAGGTCATTTGTGCCTGGCTGGTCCCCATTCCTCTCTCCCCAGTGTTAAGTGTCTGAGGAGTGAGGGCATGATGACCATTTGCATATTAGCTCTTTGTTATATAGGATTGTAGATTTGATATGATTTGTCAGACTGACTAGACTGAAAACTTGATGATCCTGTTGAGCCATATGATATAGTTATTGTTAATTAAGTAGCTTTTGCCAAATGAATGAAACACATTTTAAATACAGAGAAGTATAACATAAGGGCAGATATTCTCCATATTGATGAACACAAAATAGTGATAAGAAGATTTTTTCAGTAAATAATATTACATATATTTCACCCTATGAAAATAGAGATAATAACCCGTCTCCACTTATATATTTGCCATTTAGTATTAATTCAAGCATATATGCCCCTGTGTTATATTTAAATACTGGACTCTCTTTTCTAGTAGGACTATAATTAAATATTTATTAAAACTCCCATTTATTAAATAACTTTATTTGAATGCCTATAATATTCCAAACATTTAAAGTGTTTAATTTGTATATGTGAAACACAGTGAAAATAATGTAAACATGATGTTCTAAATAGATGTCATTTGTTTGGCATTGGTATTGATTTTCCTGTAAAATGTATTCAAAGAGATTTTATTCTTTCCGTTAGAATAATTATAATTTTTATACTAAACTTTCTACTTCCTTTTAGTCTATATTTTCCTCTATGAACTCTTTCAATTTCAACATTTACCAAAGAAGTTTTCTCACTAAGCATCGCACTATGTATTTTATAGCTTTCTCTCTTTATTTTGAGGGTTTCCTCATTTACATCTACAAATGAATGTGCCAACCTGCTGCCCACACGCCAAATGTGTCCAATTCAGAATTCAGTATTTTTTGTTCATTTTCTTTTCCTTAAATGAGCTAAAGACCACACCATCTTCCCAGCACCATGGGCTTTTTAAATCTAAAAACCTACTTTTCAATCCTCTGCCATAACTGAAAAATTCTATACAAACTATATGAGTTCTCTCTTCCTGCCACTCACACTACCTAATGAATTCCCTAGTTGATTACATTTGCCTATAATCTTTCTTTTTTATTTTGTCATTTACATATTATGATATTTTTGGTTTAGCAGCCTGAATGAGATTGACATAGTGAGTAGGGGAAATCATAAAATTGCATTGCTTCTTTGTTTTTAAAGACATTACTGTTTTTATTAGCATTTAACACAACTTTTTCTATCTTTTAACCTTATTAATTAGGTACTTACATGTAGTGAAATAGTTGGGAACAAAAACTGTTGTTTTTTTAACACTTCATTCTACCACAGCTCCTAGTAAAAACCTCTATAACATAGTCAAAATTGTAAAATCTTTCTTAAAATGCATTATCAGTAAAAGTGACTATTTTACAGGAAATCGTGAATAATATTTCCTGGGGGAAAAAGCCATTCTTTTCTATTTCATGTCAGACCTTTAAAAAGCATCATGATTTTTTGTCACTGAAATGCTATTTGGTATTGTTCCAAGATTAATTATATTAGCCATTTTTTTTCTATAGTAAAAGTAAAAGCTGCTAGACATGAAATTCCTAGAACTGATAAGAGCTTCAGGAGGTCACCTTAGCCCAAGTCCTAAGTGGAATTGAAATCATTCACAAAAGTAATTGTCCACTTGTTCCATTTATTTTTTTTAAAGAACAAGCTAATATTTCACAATCTTTACAGACGTTTTTCTACCATTGCAAAAAAATATAGTGAGTCTATTCTTTGTGCTTTCTAGGCCTTTCTGACATAGTCTGGGTTCCCACCGACCTGCTTTTCATAATTGAAAGCAAAGATCTATTTTCACATATCTTTTCTTGTAATTTTTAAATCTATGTTAACTTTCCTCTTGATTTAAGAAAAAGCAATTTAAAGTGAACTGTTTCATTTTAATGAACTTCTTATTTTGACATAATTGTATATTCTCATGCAGTTGAAAGAAATGCTACCCTTTTTACTAGTTTTCCCTAATGATATAATTTGAAAATTATAGTATGATATCACAACCAGAATATTGACACCAACCCAATGAAAATATAGTAATTTATCACTTCAAGGATCCCTCATGTTGCCCACTTCCTCCGTCTTCGCCCTCTCCTTAACTCTATGTAATCACTATCATGAATACTGTAGAAATTTGATCGTATAACATAAAACTTTTTTCATCACTATAATTCCTTTGATATTTATCCAGGTTCTTACAGGTATCAATAATTGTGTTTTTGATTTTATGCTGCATAGCATTTCATGGTATGGATGTACCACATTTCGTTTAATTATTTACAGCTTTGAGTTATTACAACTAGACTTACTATAACCATGCATGTGCAGGTTTTTGTGTGAACATGAATCTTCATTTTTCTGGGTAAAAGCTTAGGAGTCGAATTGCTGGGTCGTGTGGTAGTTGCATGTTCAATTTTTTACTAAGACACTGTCAAACTTTTTCAGTATGATCACGCCATTATACATTGCCAGCAGTGATGTACGCGTGATCACGCTTCTCTGAATCCTTGCCGGTATTTGATATTATCACTAGTTTCTATTTTAGCCATTCTGATCAGATTGTAGTGATATTTCATTTGTGTTTAATTAGCATTTTTCTAATGTGCTTATCTAATATTGAGCATTTTCTCATGTGCTTATCTGCCATTTGTATATCTCTTTCATTGAAATGTCTTACTGTAGTTTGCCCATTTTCTAATTGGAGTGTTTATCTTTTTACTGTTGAGTTTTGAGAGGTCTTTATGTATTCTAGATTCTAGTCCTTTGTCTTATATGAAATTTGCAAATCTTTTCATCCATTTTGTAGCTTGCCTCTTTATATTCTCTTTCAGAGCAATGTTTTAAGCTTTGATAAAGTCCAAGTTTCCACTTTTTAATTTTACAGAATATATATTATTTTGGTGCAAAATCTATAAACTATTGCCTAAGTTCAAATCTGAAAGATTTTCTCCTGTTATTTTTCAAAATATGTACAATTTTTTATTTAATTACATGATTCACGTTGAGTTCATTTTTGTGTCAGTTGTAAAATTAGGTAAGAATTCTTTTTCTTTTTCTCTTATGTTTTCTTTATTGCCCTATGGCTGTCCAATTGCAGTATTGTTAAAAGGCTATCCTTCCTCTCTTTCACTGATTATTTGTCTTCATTGAAATCAGTAGCACATATTTGTGTTGCTTTATTTCTGGATATTCTGTTCCATTATTTGATTTGCATCTATTCACCAATACCACAAATTCATTTTCATTGTTACTATTTAAGTTTTGAAATTGAGTAAGTAATTCCTCCAACTTTACTTTTTCTTTTTCAAAATAGTCTTTCTATTCTAGATCCCTTGTATTTCTGTATAAATTTTCTACAGGAAATCTTGCTGGTACCTTGATTAGAATTGCATTAATCCTATATATCAATTTGTGAAGAACTGACATCGTTACTATATTGACTCATACAATCTATGTGCACGGTATTTCTCCCTAGTTATTTAGATTTCTTTTATATGTTTTTCCCCTTCAAAATTATTGGTTTTCATATACAAATCCTGTATATATCACATTAGATTTATACCTAAGTATTTTATTTTTTGAGCAATTGTAAATGGTATTGTATTTTTTATTTTTGTTTGCATATGTTCATTGTTGATATATAAAAATGCAATTGAGTTTTGTGATTTGGTCCTTTATCCTACAACCTTGATGAACTCAGGGATTAGTCAAAGTGTATATAGGCATAACCCATAGACACAGACAACAGTATAGTGATAGCCAGGGGAAGGGGGGAGGGCTGGGTGGAGCTGGGCAAAGGGGGTGGAGTGAGGATGTATGTAATAATATCAACAATAAAAAAGAAGTTATAGGGAGTTTCATGGGGTGTTTTTGTACATTTCTTGAGATTTTCTACATGGCCAACTGTGCTATCTGCAAATAGGGACAATTTTATTTCTTTCCAATCTGCATACCCTATTTTTCCTTTTTCTTGCTTTATTGGTTAGAAGTTCCAAACTATGTTGATAAAGAATGGTGAAGGTGGGCATTTTTGTCTTGCTCTTAATATAAGAAGAAAGCATTCAATCTTTTGCCATTAAATATAGTGTTAGTTGTAGGGATTTTTTGTGAATGCTCTTTATGAAGTTGAGGAAATTCCCATTTACCAACAAGATTACCAGCATACCAATGATTCTTTTCTAGAAGCTGAAAACATTTTTAAATTCTCTAGGCCTATGTTTGAGAATAAAAATCATATAATTTGGTGTCCATATGAGCCTAAATTTACAGGTAAGGTAGGCAATGGAAAATAAAAGGATGAAGATAAAGAAATAAATGCAGATCAAATATAAGATTTAGTCATCACGGTAGGGCTGACTCCTGTATAACATTTATATCATGTTATAGCCATTATATCTATGGCCTGAATAAAACACACAAAACCCCATAGTATCAAATGTGTGGATCAAGGGAAGTATAGAATAGGCAGGTAAAATTTTAAATATGGGAAATAGGGCTTTAAAGCAATTTGAGACTCTTTCCACCAAGAGTAGATACATTTATGACACAATGATTATTGTAAATATATGTGGATTACATATATTTCTAGGCAAGGAGTGTTTTTATCTTTAAAGGTGTTTCCTAAACTGTCACTCTGGCAATAGATTTGTTTTCAGTCAGAAATAACTGATATGTGTCTCTGCAACATAAAGTAAAAATAAAATCTGCCATGTTACTCTTTTGAGAGTATTAAATTTTCTTTTGACTAAACAGTCTCTACCAGGATAGAAAGAGAATGACAACATTAATTAATTATGCTTCAAGTTATCAAGGCCTGGAATTAGCAAAAGTCAGTAATAGTTAAAATATCAAGAAATTAGATTCCTAAGAAATATTTGTGAAATAACTAAATGAATAATTATAATCTTAAGTATTATTTTATGGGAGCAAGCAACCTGTTTCACACAGGAATTAAGATGTTTCCACAAGATGGTAGATCAGTGAAAGCAGAACTAATCTTATAATAGGACAAATAAATCTATTGTTATATATTTACAGATTATAGTGCGCCAAGTGCAATGAATGTGCCCCAGCAATAATTCACGGTCAAGTCAGCAGGAAAGGGAAAACAACTAAGACCATGTAAACAACTCCTTGCTTCAGTTACCTGTTAACTATGGCTCCAGCTGTCTGAGCCAGCTGTCCAGTGGTAGCCTGATTCTCTATGTGCATCTGTAGGTAGTGGAAGAATGCCAATTAAGAATAGGCAAGAACTAAATATGCCAGTGGAAACCAATGGGCCATGGTGAATCTGCTGCTGCTGTGAGTGCTGAGGGAAAATATTCATTGTGCCTCCTAGGAATACCAATGTCCCCTTCTCACCCAGTTGATTTTATAATCCTCCCCTTGTTCTAGACGTTTTGTCTTCTTAAGTATGGTTGTGTTTCCAAACCTTATTTTGTGTGTTGTTTTTTTTTAATAATTCATTATGCTGCTTCCTTCACTATTTCAATTTTTTTTGCCTCTAGTCCTGTTTTCTTAGTTGCTAGAATCTTGGGATATAATGAGTGAGTATTTGTCATGTTATTTAGGTTTCTTGAATCTTCTGTATATGATCACTAGTTTTATTAAATTTTTACAAAAACCTATTAAAAGTGAGCTTTACAGTTGATGTTTAATTTGATAGAGATGGAGAAACGGGGATAAGATTTAACTTCCTGCCTTGGGAGATAAAATAAAAAGCTGGATGAAATATAAGAAATCATTTCACAAAACAGTTGACATTAGGAAATGAAAGACAGTTATTCCTGAAAGAGGAGAAACAAATGAGATGAGCCCTAATTACTGATTGTGGGAAGTTTCCAGGACATAGTGCAGACAATAGGAATCCAGACAGAATCCAGACCCTTTGAATTAAGGCTATAGAGCTGAAAGTTCAAGGCAGCTAAGGCAGTTAGAATTCACAGAAGAGAGCATGGGAGGGAAGAGATCTTCACAGAGAGAAAACTACAGATATCCATAGAGGAACTCCTTTAAATGTTCATTTGACTACCAGTTAGCACATATGTGTAATCAAAAACTTTATGCCAAAAAAGAACCCCCTAAAATTAGAAAAAACAAACAAACAAACAAACAGTGCCTGGATATCAGAGGGCCAGGAATAGTTCCTGTTCCTAAGAGCCAAAGTGAAACGGTTCATAATTCATGTGGCATCAGTTAGAGTCCTGAGAAGAAAAAAATTAACTCTGAACTTAATGGTACTCGCATCTTGACTAATGAAGCCTAAAACCAAAATGACCAGACCAATGCCAAGTCAGTTAACTGTGTGACAGAACACAGATCAATAATATTAAAACAATGCTCAGTATCCAAAAAGGTGAAATTCACAATGTCTGATGTTTTATCAAAAATTACCAGGCATGCATGCAAAGAAACAGGAATATACAACCCAGAATGAGAAAAAATGTCAGCCAATTACAACTGAAGCAGAAATGACACAAATTATAGAATCAATTAGCAAGAACATTGAGAAAAGTTATTATAACTGTATTCTATGGACTCAAGAAGCTACAAGGAAGACTAAACATCTAAAGTAGACACACGAGAAACATTTTTAAAGAGGACTTACATTAAATTTCTCTAGCTGAAATCTACCATGTCTGAGATGAAAACTACACTGAATGGGATTAATCCCAGATCAGACATTGCAAAAGAAAGCATGGTAAATGACAATATCCAAATGAAACTCAGGGGAAAATAACATGAAAAAACTAGTGAACCTTAGAAAAACTTAATGTGGCCAACATATGTGAAATTGGAGTCTCCAAAGTAAATAGAGGGTGACAGAAAAAATGTATAGTATTGTACAATTAATGGTGAATTTTTTTTTCAAAATTTGGTGAAAACTATAGACAGAAGCTCAATGAGCTCAAAACACAAAAATGTAAAGTATGCTAAAGCCAATCGTGATTAATTGCTTAAAATAAGTTATAAAGAACAAATAAATTAAAGCAGTTAGTGAAAGACTCATGTATAGAAGAGCAAAGATAAAGGTAACTGATTTCTGGTCAGAAATAATGTAAAGTACAAAACAGTTTGGAACTTTAGTGTACAATATATATATATGATAAGAATTTATACTCATAAAAATTGTATTTCTAGCCGAAACCGGTTTGGCTCAGTGGATAGAGCGTCGGCCTGCGGACTCAAGGGTCCCGGGTTCGATTCCGGTCAAGGGCATGTACCTGGGTTGCGGGCACATCCCCAGTAGGAGATGTGCAGGAGGCGGCTGATCGATGTTTCTCTCTCATCGATGTTTCTAACTCTCTATCTCTCTCCCTTCCTCTCTGTAAAAAATCAATAAAATATAAAAAAAATTGTATTTCTAAAAAGAAGATGAAATGATGATGGTTGAGGCATAGAAAAGCTGAAATAATTTATTACCAGCAGACCTTACCACAATAAATGCTAAAAGAGGCACTGTAAACAGATTCTAAAAAGAAGATGAAATAATGATGGTTGAGGCATAGAAACGCTGAAATAATTTATTACCAGCAGACCTTTACCACAATAAATGCTAAAAGAGGCACTGTAAACAGAAGAAACATAATTTAAGATGGAAATATGTATAAATAAAAACAAAAGAATACAGGAAATGGAAAGTACATGGGTAAATATAAAGATTTTTTTCTTATTTAAATAATCTTTGCTATATAAAGCAAAATAACAGTATGATGTGGTGTTTATAACATAAACTAAAGGCCTGATGCATGAAATTCATGTATTGGGGGGGAGGGGGTCCCTCAGCTCAGCCTGCACCCTCTTGCAGTCCAGGAACCCTTGGGGAATGTCAGACTAGCCAGCAGTCTGACATCCTTAGCGCTTCTGCGGAGGTGGGAGAGGCTCCCGCCACTGCTGCTGCACTCGCCAGCCACCATGAGCCTTTCTGGCTGAGCAGCACTCTCCCTGTGGGAGCACACTGACCACCAAGGGGCAGCTCCTGCATTGAGCTTCTGCCCCTGGTGGTCAGTGCATGTCATAGCAACCGGTCATTCCATTGTTCGGTCGATTTACATATTAGCCTTTTATTATATAGGATAACACTAAATGTATGACAATAATAGCACAGATACCAGAGAAGAAAAAAATATATACTATAAATAAGGTTCTTATTCTATGCAAGAAAAAGTATATTACCACTTGACGTTAAACTATGATAAGTTAAAGATGTAAACTATAAATTGTAAAGCAACCAATAAAACAACACAACAAAGAGTGGTACCTAACAAGTCTACAGGGAAATAACTTCAAACCAGAATTTTCCCCAGGACATCACATTACCTTCATTTTTGGTCAAATAAATGTATAATTTCCATTAATAATATACTCACGAAAATATTTTGAGTGAAGATAATTGAGCATTATTGTCCTTTCTTATTCATGATAAATGTGTGAAGTGATAATTGCAAAGATTTATGAGCACATAGATTACAACATATATCCAAGTGCTAAGTAATTACGTCAATTCTGAAGGCTAAATTTACTTTTTAATTTTCCAAGTGATATTAGATACTGGGACACCTACACTTCTTCTGCCTGAAGTAGAATCACCTGCTGAAAATTGAATAGAATGATATATGACAATAATCCTAATTGAACATTTATTCTGTGTCAAACATAGTAGAGGATTTATGTATTCATTTATCCTACACTTTTTGAGAAGCTCTATGTCCTTGGTTGTAAATGTAATGATGAGTGGAACAAACCCGCACCCTTAGGGAGTCTACATTTCAGTAGGAGAGAGAGAGAGAGAGAGAGAGAGAGAGAGAGAGAGAATGAACCAAAATGTAGGAAAATGAGGTATTTGCAGTCAGTGGTAACCATTAAGAAGAAAGTAAAACAGGGTAATTTAATAGAAAGCTATTGGGGGGTAGCTCTTCTAAATTAGAGCCTAGGGAAGACTTAAATGACAAGAAAGGCTTGATGGGAGATCTAGGGGAAGCGTTTTTCAAGCAAAGGGACAGCCTGAGCAGAGGCCTGAAGGCAAGCACTATTTCTCCATTCAAGGAGAAGCAAGGGCCACTGTGACAGGACAGAGTGAGGAAGGGGAATATTCAAGGATCTGCAGGAACTTGTAGGCCAGGAAGCGAAGTCTGTTGTTGTTTCCGAATAAGATGGAAATTCCCAGGAGGGTTCTAAGCAGGGTTTGAGTGTGGTATTTTATTTGTATTTTTAAGAGATCCACTCTGGAGATCATGAATAAAATGCTGTGACTGAGGGAGCAAAGTGGAAGCAGAGCGACCACATAAGAGCCTAATTCTGTCCTTCAGGAGGTTGGTGGTGGTTGGACTAATGTGATAACACTGAGGAGATAGAGTGAGGTGTCTGCATTTGGAATATAATTTGAAGGTAATGCTGACAGACCTTGTTCATTTGTTTGGTTTAGGAATTAGAAGATTATGTGGATGGGGAGTCCAAGAATAACACCCCATTTTTTTTTAGCTTAGTTTATATTGGTGCCACTCCAGGTCACATTTATTTCTCATATTGAACTTGCCAGATAGGCATTAAAATTGTGATCTCACAGATGATGAAAGTGATGTTTGGTAGAAAAGGAGCTTCCCAATATCACACAGCCAGGGAATGGCAGCATGCCGTTCAGATCCAAAAAGCAATATATTTATTTCCACAATATCATCGCCCTTAGTGTACTCTTGAATGTTCCCTAGCTGCTTAGACTCGGTTAGAAAATAACCCACAAGGACAAGCTGAACATCAGAGTACCTGCTGGGGTCCAACCCCAGCGGGTCCAGGGGTCCCCAAAGGTGTGGACGGAGTCGGCGAAGAAGGAATGACACGGAGACAGCCTTCAGTTGATCAGCAGCCTAGTCAGGACCTCTAGCCAGGATCTCCAGCCAAAGTTCTGGTCGGAGTTCTGGTTAGGAACTGATCAGGATCTGATGTTTATTGTCTTGTTACATCTATATTTATACCAGCCGATTTTAATCCTGTCAATTTCTATTACAAAGGTTAGGGCGTTTCTTATCTCCATTCCAGGGAGTAAAGATTATGTAGCTTAACTACCCGCCTGGCACTTAGTTAAGGGGTTGTATCCCCTCCCTAACCTCAGGGAAAAATCCCTACCTGGGGAAACAACCTTTCTCGGAGAGGTGACCTTGGTTAAAACACATGGCGCTTAAGGAGAGCAAACATATTAAGAACAATATGCTATATATGCCAGGTCCCTTGAAACATATGCTGTGCAGATGTTTCTTTCCTGCAGCGACTGTGTCAAGCAGCAAAAGGACAAGCTGAACATCAGAGTACCCACTAGGCAAAAGTTGGAATTGGCAGGAATATCTGATATTAGCTTCCAGTAATCCACCAAAAGAGCTGGTTCCTCTGCAAAACCTAGACTCTACTTGAGAATTTCGGTGTTCTGGGGCTCACAGCAGCCCATTGCATTTGTCATCATGTTTAAAATTGTTGAGAAAATCTGCTTTCTGGCTTCCTGGTTGGTGCTGTTAGACTCCCAAACAAGAGCTAATCCCTCAGCTGTTTATAATCATGAAAATATTTGAAGACATCATTGTTTCCTCGTAAGAAAATGTCCCAGCTCGCTGCACAGGGTTTCAAAAATAGAAAACAAAATTTCATTTTGAATTGGTTATATTTTTTTAAAATAGCAGATTTTTTTGAGTGTATTATTTCATTTTTCTACAGCTCCTAGAGCTTTAAAAAATTTTGTATGCATGCTTGACTAAAAAGCCGGTATTTCTTTCCATTGCTAAGATTTTTAAGGTTACAAGAGTAATATCTGATACCTGGCATTGGGTCATTTCTACATGATTAATAGCAGTTTTATTGCCTTTCTATGAACTCTCCTTCCAGTGCCTAAAATAAAAACAGGAAGGAAGAGTTGTAAATAGATGCCATCACTGGTAGATCACCTTGCTCTGAGGAAGCAGTTAGCCTGTCAGGCCTATAGACCTTGACCTCCAACACAACTTTCTTTGTCTTCCTATCTTAAGACACTATCAGACAGGAAGGTCAATAGTGATGTGCAATTCAAGGGAAGATACCTCACTGCAAATGGGCTGAGAAATCTATGCAGTAATATTTGATTAACTTAACTTTAATAATAATAATAATGGAGCTATATTTAGAAAAACCACAATAAAAACATTTTATATGACATACATTTCTGATTTTGAAGTTCCAATTTCTTCAACAGCTGCCTTTATAAAGAGGCTCCATTTTATCTAGGCAAGAAAAGAGAGGTCTCTCCAATATTTGGACACCAATTTCCCTGAAACAGCAATAATCATTTAAATAGAAACGCCATATGCTGTATAACACATGCCCTGAAGAATGTAATGTTAACCCCAAGAATAGAGATTCAGAATATATGCTACTCCTTAAACTGTGTAGAGCAGTGGTTCTCAACCTTCCTAATGCCACGATCCTTTAATACAGTTCCTCATGTTGTTGTGACCCCCAAACATAAAATTATTTTCGTTGCTACTTCATAACTGTAATTTTGCTACTGTTATGAATCGTAATGTAAATATCTGATATGCAGGATGTATTTTTATTGTTACAAATTGAACATAATTAAAGCATAGTGATTAATCACAAAAACAATACGTAAGTATATATGTGTTTTCCGATGGTTTTAGGCGACCCCTGTGAAAGGGTTGTTTGACCCCCAAAGGGGTCGTGACCCACAGGTTGGTGACTCACAGGTTGAGAACCGCTGGTGTAGAGGAATAAGTGAATTCCTATGTGGGCTGAATTAGCTTTTAAAGATGTCTTTGGATACTCATTTTAGGAGTTTTCAGAATGCAATTAACCATATTAATTTAAATATCCATATTAATTTAAGGAAAATATAGCACAAAGGAACATTATAATGATTTGTGTTTATTTGTGGTAAATGTTGGGTAGAAAAATCCGTGAGATAAGTTCATAGCTACTATTGGGAAATTGTAACTCGCTTTCATTAAATATAAATAATAGTCTAGAATAGAAGAAAATCAATGGAACTTATAAAAAATGCCAATCAAAGATGTAGAAACTAAACTGTAAAATAATATTCAAAGAAATGTAATTAAATTTCTCATAAATATAGAAATAGCCTTCATGCCTAGTGATAGGAAATTACTTAGGTAAACATTTATTCATAAGCTCTTAAAATAATGTTTTTTTAAGGAAATGCTCATATTATAAACTGACATGATACAGTGCAAGGTAATATAAGTTAAGGCCCTACCTTAGGCCAGGCACTGTGTTATGTACCTCAATCCATTATATCATTCAATTATATAATGCAATATTCACCACTCTTAAGAAATGAGTACTGTTATTATTTCCATTTTCCTGATATGTTAAGAGTGGAGAGATTACATGAATTAGCAAGTAACACCTAATAGATGGTAGAACACCTATTTGATTTGAACCTAGTGTGCCTGCTTCCAAAACTCATCTTAATTATGACTTGCCTCATTTTCCTTAGAATCTTTGCAAATAGTGGACTTAATTTCTTCAGAATAATTGTAGTGCATTTCTATTGTTTATTATTCTCATACTAATGTGAAGCAAACAACTCTCAGAGCCAGTGTCAAGCAGTGTCATCACATCCAGAAACTTGTAACTAACAAGGCACTCTAATTCTGATGGGTGCAGAAATGTGCAGTCGTGGTATCTCCTTAACATAAGAACTTAGGGGTTTGCAAAACCCCTCAGTGTCAGTGACCATGACCCCTCAATCAGTAAAGGTTTCTTGAACCTTTTAATTGTGAATTCCTACACTATTCTTTTCCACATTTGGCCCTTGTTTTGGGGTACTCACTGAATAATGAAAGCATGATATGTAATGGTTAAATTTACATGTTTGTATAGCCATCTAAGGGGATATTAACTTCTCTTTTTCTGTAACTAGCTTTGGTTTATCTAGTTTATTCTAGGTGTCATCTGCTATAGGAATTCCGTAAGCACCATTCTCCCTGATACTCCATGCATATGTCTACTTGTAAGATGTTCTTGATTTTCTTTTTACCTTTATTGGCTGCTGCTTCTCATTCTTCTTCTCTGATTTCTCTTCAAATCCCCACTTACAAGCATATGAGTGTCTAAGATTCAGCACTTAGACTTCTTTGGTAATATTTTATCCATTTGTATAACTTTAAGAGATGACTCAAAATTTATATTTCAACATGAGTATATCCAAATAACTGCTTGATTGTATCACTTGCAGGTCTAAATAGGCATCTGAATTTCTATGACCAAAAGTAAAGTTCTTAATTTTTCCGCCCCATCATATTAAAAAAATGACATAAACAACAACAACAAAAAAACATATCTTGCCTCCTCTCATTTCCAGTTTCAGTAAATAGTACCTGATTTTTTGTTCACCTTTGTATTTTCAACACTTTAAATAATCCCTTGATATCAGGTATACAATGAATATTTGGTGAATGAAGGAATACATAAATTGTAATATGATTATATTTTATATGCTTGTGTACCAATAGCATCAGCCCCTCTACTTTTATTGCTTGATGCATAATGAACACTTAATAAATATTAGTGAGTGAGAATCTTAGTAAATGAATGAACATAGGTAACTAAAAAGCATTTCCATGGAGCTGTAATTAGGGAAAGTGTGATGTAGGTGAGTTCTTCACACCCAGAACACCAAATATTTAATTTAGAGAGAAACTAAACTACTTCTTTCTTTTCTTCCCTGATTGTGATTTCTGATTAACATTTTGTTACATTTGATTCATGAAATACAGGTTAGATAGGACATATATGAATAATTAGTTGCACATTATTAGCTGTCAGTACATTTTACACCAAAAATAGATACAATTATTAAAAGAATTATATTTTGAAGAGTTATGGAAACAAACTCAGTAGCTCAATTCAACATGTGAGATTCTCCTTGACCTTGGACATGGCTATGTGTTTTTCATTGGTTATTATGGCCTTCAGCCTAAATTCCAACTGCAAAGATAACATTTGAAAGAACAGATAGAGGGCATTAATCTGAAGATAAAAGTAGCATTGTAGTACCTACATGATGGCTTGGGAAACACAGACTGGAAGATTCAAGGAGTGTTTTAATAAATCCTCAGACCCTCTTAATGTGCTTTTGGTTTTTAGTATTTCTTATCATAGAATTTTTCTAGAAGCTTCTCTAGCAGTTTACATTTTCAGAACTGACTTTTTGGCATTACTGGCTTGAAAGAAAGAGCAGAAATGATTTCTGTTCACAAAATTAATTGAGAAAATTTTACCACCAGAAAGGAAGGTATAAAAATTAAGTTGCTCTTTTTAAGAGCAAAGAAGAAAAATTCATTGAAGAGAGGCGTTTCAATCTATCCTAGTGTGCAAAAATCAGTTCTAGGGTAAAGAAAACATGACATTTGAGAAGCACTTTCATCTGAATAGGTGACCTATTCATTCAGACCTGAATAGGAAAGTGAGGGCATGGTTCCAACCGCACTAATGTGACTCCCTGCAGAGTAAACCAGTGTGATACATAGGAAGATCAGGGGCTGGAGGCCAACGGGCTGGCCCTGGTAGTTGTGGTTCTGACACCGCCTGGCTTTCTGAACATGGATGTACTTCTTAGCCATTCTTAATTAATCAGGCACATAATGATGACTCCTTTCTAATATGATGGCTCTAATGAGCAAACAAAGTCACTTTTGTTCAAATGAGGAGCACACTCAGAAAAGGAGGTCCCATGGCCCTTGTGGTAGGGGGCAACTGAATGAAATACTTCAGGACCTGCGGGGAGGTGTAGGGTAGAAAGCGCATGGCAAAGCTGATGAGCAAGAGGGAGGCAATTCCATTGTATCTTCTCTAGTTTTCTATGCTTCAGACTTATCTGGTATTTTCCAATTTCCAAGATTTTCTGTGCACTGTCTCCTCTGCCTGAAACCTCTTCCTCTAACACATTCTCTCCTTTTCCATACCTCCCACTTGTCCTTCAAGTTTCAGTTTAAATGTCATTTCCCCCAAGGAGTGACCGCATAACCTAGATTAGGCCAACCTTGTTGCCATGGCACATTCTTCGTCATAACTCTAAGCTTTTATTGTGATTACTTGTGCAAAATCTCTCATACTAGTCACAATGGAAGCTCTAAAAGGGCAAGGAAAATGTGTCTTTTATTCAACGCTGTCATCATAGCAGATATATAAATGTCTCATATGTGAGTGGGCGCTCAAATATTTGTAGGATGTAGTAACAAATACTTTAAATCTACATCCCAGAAGAATCAGGACTATAGTAAAGAAACAGTAGAAGGATTGAGACATATGTAAGGAATAAGTGAAAGTAGAGAAATTTAGCCAAAACTTGTTTGGCTCAGTGGATAGAGCGTCGGCCAGCAGACTGCAAGGTCCCAGGTTCAATTCCGGTCAAGGGCATGTACCTGGGTTGCGGGCACATCCCCAGTAGGAGATGTGCAGGAGACAGCTGATCGATGTTTCTCTCTCATCGATGTTTCTAACTCTCTATCTCTCTCCCTTCCTCTCTGTAAAAAAATCAATAAAACATATTTAAAAAAAGAAAGTAGAGAAATTTAAAGAAAATCTTGAACAATTTTGTTTTCCAGATAAAATAGATGAAACATAACTGTTATAAGTACCATGTATTAATGTATGGGATAGAGTCTGTCACACAAGACAGGTTCAATAAATACTCATTGAGTAGTAACTATATAATTACATGAATGCATGGACAGTTAACATGAACCCTCTGAGACTCTGATATGACAATCTAGATGTGATTTTTAACACAAGAAACAATGCTTAAATGTTAAAATGAATTACACTATAAGGAAAAAATATTAAGAATTTTTTGGGAATTTTTCTACTTGGTCTATGGATGTTCAAAATACCTTGATTAGTATTTGTATACATTCATAAATGTGAAGTGTGAAGGGAAAAAGATTGGTTCTAAAGGGTTTCTCTTACATTTACAAAAATGATGGAAATGTATTTATGTTATTCTATATCTAAGAAGGTTCACATTTACAATAGTAGCCTAAGAAACAAATGTAACCAAGAGGGATTTACCAAATGGAGAAACAATTTTTATTGGAAAGATAATAAATTCAATTTTGAATCTATTCAAGATGAAATGATCATTGAAATTTCTAGCTGTAATTGAGATGTAGGGCAAGTTATGTAATCTCCTTTGCCTCTATTTCTTTAAGGTGCAGTGGATATGGTAATGGTATCAAAATCATATTATTCCTATATTAAAAGTATTGATATATGTAAAATGTTTAAAATAGTGACTGGTAACTAACATATTCAGTGAATATTAGCCATTATTATTAACTAGTGTCCCGGTGCACAGATTCGTGCACATTGAAAGGAAATTAATTAGAAGAAATATTTTAATATCACTATTTGCATCTTGCTAATGAAAAGAAAATAGGATTCTACCGAGTCTCCTATCTACCTACTCCAGGACTTCTGTGAGGATCAAATGAGATGAGGCATGGGAAAACGCTTCACAAACATTTGGTTAAAGTGTAAAATGTTTGCACCTGCCTATAAAGCAAGTCGTGTTTCGGGGCTGAAGAAATTGCAAGGAGGCTAGTAGCTAGGGAGAGGAAGCCAGGCATTGGTTGCTACATGATGTCATTACCGGGCGCCCATAGCCAACGTTTCTGGCTGGGGTGGGCTGTGGGCCGCATTTTGCGCCATGGGGTCTTGACAGCATTGGCTGCAATTTGGTGGGGTGTCGCTCCGGGGTGGTGGCAGGGCCTGTGTCCCACTTGGGGGAAGCCAAGTGTTGGTTTGTCATTGCCAGGTCCGTGGTGCCATTTATTTTTAAATGGCCAGTGTGCGTCATGGCAGCTCCTGCGTTGAGCATCTGTCCCTGGTGGTCAGTACACCATCATAGCCCCAGTTGGATGGATGGATACTTAGCCTTTTATATATATACATAATATTAATTATATTAGCAAAAATATTTTTACTACACAGTTGCATTTATAGGTCTAGAACTGAATGAAGAGATCAGAGCTATCCATACATGTTTTGGGAAAATCTCAGCAGAGAGATGGTGATTAAATATATAGGGGACAAAAGGGTTCCCTCAGAGAGAAAGAGAACATTTAATTTGAGAAGAGTTAAACTATAAGGGAAAAAAAATCTCCCAGGAATATCCACATTTATATTGTGGATTGAAAGGGTTTATACAGTGAGGGAGGCTAAGACATGGAAACAATACAAGCCTTTTTGTAAGGAAGTAACTATAAAGATTGTTCAGCAAAATAAATATCTATTCAGTTAAAAGATACTTGAGGAATCTGACCAAAAATAATATTTTTAAAGCAGCCTTATTTAAAAATAATGTGCTATAAAAATGTTTCTTTGGAAAAGGAAATGATTCATATTGAAGTTTGCTTCCATTTTCTTAGCAATTCTGCTCTGGCTCCAAACAGCAAAACTAAAGCCAATGTTATGCATTCTCTTTAGATGCCAGTTGAGCTATTCTCTGTTATTGAGGGAGCAAATGTGTCAGGGATCTCACTTTAGCCTAAGTGACTTATTATAATAGTCTTTCCAACTACACTTAATACTATCTCATGGGAACCTGAGTGCTCTTTATAGACCTACAATCAGGGCACCTGTCTGGCTGTTTGGTGAGTCCTATCCTAATTCAGTTTTTCTATTTAGAAAACATTTTTATTACATAACATTGTCTTGTGACCTTTACCTTCCCATGTGACAGCTACAGTGCTCCCTCAGAAACTATCATGCCCCACTATGAAACACTTGTGCCTCTTACTAGCTATGTGACTGAACCAATTACTTAACCTCAGTGTGCCATTCTGCCTCAGATTCCTTATTTGTAAAATGAGAAATAAAACCATAATATGTACTTAATAGTGTGATGCTTTGCACATAGTAAGTGCTTTGTAGTGAAAAGCACTTATCATTATTTTGAAAAAAAGTTTAAGTACTTGAAGATGATGAATAAGACATATTTATTCCCTGCCTTCAGGGAGCTTACACTATAATAAAGGAAATAACATTGCTTTTGTATTAGAGAGGTTTCCACTAGGGACACAATTTGAACAAGAAGAAAGTACTTAATCAACTTTGTTTGGAGTCCAGCAGGTATGAGAAATCCAGGTTAGGTGATATAAGATAGGTAAATCTTTACCTGCTCTTTGAGAGATTACTAGGCTTGTGCTAAACCATGTATGGGAAAGATTTTTATAGAGTCTTCTTAATAAGGAGAACTAAAAAGCCAAACAATCATTATCATATCGATGCCTGCGAATGAAAGCTGGCCACATGGATAGAGCACATTATGGAAAACATAAGGATAAAAGAGACACTTGAAATAGTAAACCATGCCTGGTTTCAGGCAAAAAAAAAAAATGATAAATTTTATGCTTGTGAAAATATTTTCTTGTTTTGCCATTGTATTGGGAAAGACAATATGGTAGTAAAAATAATGTGGTAATGTATGAATAATGAGTATAAATCTGAGAATCAAACAAGAAAATGCTTTGTAATTTATATATGGCTGTATAATATTAAATTTTTCTATGCAGAAGTTTCATATAAACTACAAATCCAGATATTAGTATTTTTAATCTAATAGAGCTAAAAATCACTATCTTAATGAATGTTTCAGGACATTATATACTCAATCTATAATCTCAACCTGTTTGTTCTTCACAGTTTCATTTGCAAAATGTTTTCACATTTTCTAAAGGCAAATTAGTACATAATATTTACCACTTGTATTTGTATTTATAATACCACCTTTTCAAACAATGGTTTTAGGACAGCCAATAAGCACCGATGGGCATGTATATTTCTTTAACAATTATTAACTGAAGTATTATGTTTTCCTCACAAATATTTAAGACATCAAAAAAATAAATACAAGTAGTTGCATTAAAAACACACACATATGTAGCCATAACATTATGTCATGCTATCTCTGGCCAGTTCTATGCCATATGTTCCACTCGGAGTAAGAAAAGTTTTTGCATAGAAATTCAATCGCAAAAGTACATCCTAATTCAGCCATTAATTATTTTTTAAAAAGAGTTGTCCTGATGAGTAGAGCATTCCTACTCTTCTACTATATAGATGTGCATCTGAGAACTAAAGAGATCTTATCTAGTAAAGGAGGGGGAAAGGATTGGAATAGGGAATTAGCCCTGGGCTATGATCCTAACTTGTCCTTTACCAGTGGTATACAGTTGGCCAATGACTTTGCCTTTCTATGCCATAGTCAGTACTATATCATCAGGGAAATGGGTTTCCTAAAGATGAATATGACACAAGAAGATTATACTGGGAACCAATTATTCTTCAATGTTGGGAGCTGTTAATTCAGATACTCGGGGTACATGCTCTTTTCCTATATCCAGAACACCATTTCCAGATAGGAAGCACAGTTTTGTTTTCCATATTTTTGGGGTGTTTTTTTTTTAATGAAGAAAAGGAGAAAGATGAGATATAGTGTAAAAATAACTCCAATATATTTTCCCATGTGGAGATGATTTAGCAACTAATTATGAAGTACAAACCTTGGAAGTTCAATTTTGAAGATTTAAACACTTTAAAGTAAATTTCAAATACAAAAAAGCAAGGCCTAATTTTGGGCTTGAGTTTAGTTACATTGATATATGCTACCTTAAATAGTTGCTTAATTAATTTCCTTTTGAAAACCCCTTTAAAATCTCCATAATAATCTACTTTAATCCCTTTCAAACTTTTGAGTTAAAAGACTCAGAAAATATGAAAAACAATGTTATAAATAATTAGCAGAAAAAATACTGTAGAGGATGTGGAATTTTTTTAATACACACATGAACATACACACAGAAACATAAACAACATTAAATAAAAAGGAACAAAGACGTGTCATTCGCTTTAACACAAATAGCTGACAAGATAATACACATAAAACAGATATGGAAGGCTTTTAAGATACAGACTAAATATAATTATAAGTCCAAAACTGCATTTTTATTTAAAAAGAAACCTAAATAAAGATGTCAGCTTTACACTGATTAACCATATTAACTCACGCTGACAACTAAGGCACATATTTGCAAGAAGAATGTGTAAGAATGGGTATGTTATCTATGATCTCAACATCTCGTAAAATTAACTCTTATAGGTAATTGCAACTCATGACTTAGACTTCAGTAAAATTGTCCTCTAATCAATTGAGACCACTGCCAAACAAAAATCTAATTTGGGGAGGAATAGAGGCATAAGCAAAGCAAGTGTATAGTATATAGTTAATAACACTATAGATTTCCATTGTCATAATTATTTCAAAAACTTGCAAATCATATTCATGAGGCTATTTTCGTTAATTCTGTAAATATTTACACAAATGTATTTTTAGATATGGGACAAATATATCTAAAAGCTTAAAATTTTAATAACCACAGAATTCTTGATCATAAGATACTGGGGAAGAAAAAGGTAGTTTTACATGAAAAAAAAAACCAAACCCTCTAACTTGTATTATAATAAGTCAAACAAATAAATGGAAAATATGCACAAATTTATTTATAATTGATTTTGATTCTGATTCTTACCAAATGGACAATATAATAGGTGATAATAAATAAAATACCATCATTATACTGTATAAATTCCAAAATTTTAAATATATTTTTCTTTAGGTTAGGAAATCCAACAAAAATTCTCATTGAATTTAGGAGTGATTTAATGTAAATATTTAAATAAAAATATAATAAGTCAAACAAATAAATGGAAAATATGCACAAATTTATTTATAATTGATTTTGATTCTGATTCTTACCAAATGGACAATATAATAGGTGATAATAAATAAAATACCATCATTATACTGTATAAATTCCAAAATTTTAAATATATTTTTCTTTAGGTTAGGAAATCCAACAAAAATTCTCATTGAATTTAGGAGTGATTTAATGTAAATATTTAAATAAAAAATGTTAAGTAACATTTTAAAAATGATAAGTATTTAGTCTCGTCATGAAAATTTCTAGATTGACAGGCTCATAGTTGAGAAATTACCAGGCTGTTTTTAATATATATTTTTCCTTAATTTTAGTTTCAGTTTAAATGCAAGATACAACTTAGCTACTGGCCATAAATATGTTGAATCATATTTGAATTGAACTCTTATCTAAAGAAATTGATTCTAGATATATGTAAGCCATGCAGGCAGCAACAATTTAGAATTACCAAATTGTGATATTTGTTCATGGATTTAATTTGACTCTTTGAAAATAGAACTATTGATTGAATGCCAAATAAACTTATGGACAATACAATCTAAGACAATTTTTGAGAGAGGAAATATGAATTTATAGTTAAGGAGATGGTGAATGTTATTAGTTATCAGATATCTGTCCTAACTTAAAGTTTGAATGTCTTGAGTTAAAAATTGTTAGACAGAAATATATAACTTTTAAGTATTACAGAGCTACCCATATACACATACTATTTCTAAATGAATGGGATCAAAAAATTACATGTTTTAAAGAAAATATAATGCTTAATCTTCAGAATAGAAGTTACAAATGTAGCCCCTACTTTTCACCTATATTTATTCAAGGTACATTCAATTAATATTTGTTAGATGGAATTAATGAATAACTGAATTAATAAATGAAAGTTATAGAACTGCTTTTCTAATGTTTTGAGGGATTAAAACAAATTTGGAACTTTATAACAAAACCTTTTTCTGCACCAAGTGACACTCCGGTGCATGAACTCATTCCTTCAAACCATTTAAGAAGAGACAATATTGCATTATGTTTTAAATAATCATATGACATTTCCTTTCATCATTCCCATGAGACAGTCCTAGTATCCACATACTCCAGTTGAGAAGACAGACAAAGGGAGGCTTGAAACAAGGGGAGATAAAGCTAGAATCCTGGTTTTGACTCCCTCCCAAGTGCTTAATCCACTCCCCCACATTCCAATTTACAATAAAATGAAATTGGCACATTAACCTGAAAGGAAAGAAGAAAAGAAAGAAAAATGACCAAAGTCATTCACAGTAAATTCAGGCATATCCAATGAAGTAACAGTGAGTTTAGGCATATCCAAAAAGGAATTTGGCTCTGAAATGGCAAAACTGACTTAGAGCTAATGGGGGGAAGAGGCAGTTACAGAATAATCTGGAAGTGTTTGAGAGTGGAATTAAAATGGAGATTTGGCTTATGTTCATTGTGAAGTGTCTTTTAAAAGAAATTCTGATGAGCAAACATGTTAAAAATAGAATTTCTACTCTTCCTGCCTCCTGGGAAGGCCTCTCATTTCCTATAGAAACTATGAAATGTGCAGCTCCGTAAGTACATGGAGGAATATAACAAATTTTCCAATCATCGGCACTGAGTATGTGAGGGATGCAGAAATAGAGCTTAACAGGACATTTTTATTTCACGCAAGAAATTCTTCATCATTTATTATAGTTATTAAGAAGACTCTGAAACTGTCAGTCCTGTCTTTGACAAAATGAATTGCATTTTAAGTGCCCTCAAAGCAAAATCTCTCATGAAGGACAAGCCAGAAATAGATGGGATAACACAGAAAAAAAAGCAGAAAGCAAGATGAATGAAACTAAAAAATGAGATGCTGTTTGAAGTATAACATATTTTAAAAATGGCAGGAAGAGAATGTAAAATGGCATAGCAAGAAGGGAATACATAGAGACAGGATATACACGTACAAATTCTTATGATCCAGATTTCCTCTAGGCACTTTCTTACTTGCATTGGTTATGAGATCATTTGTGTTAGTCTCTGTGCTTGAATATCACCATGTTTATATAAATATCTTTGAACCTTCATGTACTTAGAGTGCCATATGCTGTCTATGAGTTGTCATTTTAAAACACAAAAATAGAGAAAATGTGATTTATTGATTAGTATCTGATAGACTTTGCAGTGTTGTGGTGTAGCCAAAACAACACATTAAGAGAATGAACTCCTCCTTTAAAAAAAAAATTGATGCAACTTTCACAAATCACTTAATGCATCCTCAAATTCTCATTGGGAATATCATGACGATTATTTGTACTTACCCATCTTTAACATTGGTGATTAAAAATTAACCAATTTTAAGTATTGGAATCCCTTGCACAAAATTTACTCTATTTTTAAATAGTTACACTATTCTCCTAATTCCTTTAATACTCTTTTGAGAGTTTTAAATTGTTAAACAACCAATAAACTCTTCAAAGTTTATAGCGTATTATTAAAAAACCATGTTATTTAAAATTGATAATGCAGAGAACCTATGTAACTAATTCAATCAATCAAGCTACTTATTTCATTTGAAATGAAGAAAAGTGAAATATTTGCCTGAATTACACTTCATTTTACAAGACATATTAGTGGGCTCTCAAGTGCAATATGTAATAAACTCTATCCAACCTAAAAACAAGTATAAATACCAGAAACACATTTCAAGGTAGAGGTGATGCTTGAGTTATTTGTTTCAGTTTACTGGGTTCACAGCTCTAGGAGGTGATGAGACAGGGAACAGAGGAAAGGGAAGAAATCACATTGTATTATATTCTAATTAGTTTCAACAAGTGATTTTTAATGGTATTGTCAAGGTGTTGTACTGAAATTACTCTGTGGGGTTATTATATTGTTAATATTTCTCTTCATTTGCTAAATTGACTACCACAACCACCAAAAATATTTAGAGCATTTACAGAGTGAAAAGTTAAGATTATTTTTAAGCAGATGCATTGGTGTATTCATCTATAACACATTCAATATATTGAAATCCACCAAATGTTATAAAAGAAATTTCAATATGCAGTTTTGAAGAACTAAAATGTCTTAATAATTTTTGGACTCTGCCTAAGAAGAACTGTCTAAATATGAAAATAATCACTTTTGTAAAAAGGCAATAAAAATTTCAAGAGTATTAGTTATTAATACTCTCAGCAAAACAATAAATGAAGGCATTTTTGAAACATGTAAACCTGGAAATGTTTTACCTTGTGGAATTTTTAAAGAAAGTAACCTTCCTGCTCTTTAATATGACTATAATAGCAGCTGAAGGGACACAGCACAGTGAGTGCAATGGCTGAAGATAGTAAAGCATGACACATTTTAGCAGTAGAGTGTATCCTATATAATAAAAGGCTAATATGCAAATAGACCAAACAGTGGAATGACCGGTCACTATGATGCACATTGAACACCAGGGAACAGACATTCAACACAGGAGCTGTCCTCTGGTGGCCAGTGTGCCCCCACAGGGGGAGCGCTGCTCAGCCAGAAGCCCTGAGCAGGCTCACGGCTGGCGAGTGCAGCGGCGGTGGCAGGAGCCTCTCCTGCCTCTGTGGTAGTCTGATATCCACCGAGAGCTCCCAGACTGTGAGAGGGCGCAGGTCAGGCTGAGGGACCCCCCTGAGTGCATGGATTTCGTGCACCGGGCCTCTAGTCTATTATAAAATGAGAAATGTAATTAACCAATATTCATATTCCTACTTATGCCCAAAGCACTTAACGACTGTTTGTTTGGAATATCTAAAATGTTAATTATTTTACCTAAAAAATCGAAGCTAATTGTATTTTGTTACATTTGCACCTGGCTGACATGTAAACTGAGCAAAGATGTCGTTGTGCAGTAGAAACAGCTGCGTTTGGGAACAAATCTAAATACATTTTTGGTTTCTCATTATTATTAGTTTGAAGAACTATTAAGTAAAAAATAAATAAAGATCTTTGCCTTTTGTAAGAACATGTTTTATGTATGATTGAAGTTTTTACAACACTCCGAGAAAAAGCCATCCGATGTTAGATTTAAAAATAAAATCAAAAGCATTTTCTGACATAGTACACATGAAAAATTGGGAATTCCAATGTCTTCAATAGAAGTTATAGAAAGTGTATGTCTCCTTGGAATTTGACACCCACTTAACACAGCAGAAAATAAGGTACTATACTGTAAACAAAAAAGTACAGTAAAGGACAGTTGTAAATTTACATAAGAATAGTTCATAAACATTTTGGTCTTTCCATAACAGTTTTTATATAAAATGATTAAAAAAACCTTAGACAGCTGTCATCACTCTTGTTTGACCACTTTTCACTTAAATGCACACAGACATATTTATATAGCAATATATTGATGCACCGTTACATGGATATTAAACTATGATTACTGCTTGTAACTGAGATGTGCATTATCCATTCAACATTATCCATAGTTGGAATACTCTTACATTATGTATTCTTGTCATGTTGTATCTATAAAAACATGAAAATATAACTTTACATTATTTCAATTATTTACATTAGGTTCAAGCTTGACAGAGAAAATTCAATAAGCTACAATTTTTAGAAGAGTCGGCCCAGAGGTACAATAAATAGCATTAATTGTATATAGTCATCTTTTTTATTTTTAAAAACTCATTTTAAGTACAATATGGAAACAATTAGTCTGCAATTTGGTCATTCTAGCATTTATTATTAAAATTCAAATTGCACCTCCAACATTCCTGATGAGGAGAAATGCACTAAATCATATTTTGTTATCTTCGACTCTGTGATAAGGGACAGCTAAATTTAGTGAAGAACATCATGATGCCACATGTCACCATGTTCAATGGAAGTGGTTGGTATTAAACCTTACATTTCTCTTTCCCTTCTCTGAAATATAAAGAGTATATTTTCAAAGCACTTAGGTAAATACCAAGTGCTGCACAAGAATAAAAATACTGAAAATAACTACTGGATGTCTGTTTAAAACCCTAAATTAATTTTGTTTTAGGAGGCTTAATGAAAATAAATGTGTGTGTTTTTGAAGGGAAGATAGCTCCTTTAAATTTGTTTTAACTAGAGAAATATAAGTTCTTTAGTCAAAAGTTACAGAAATGTAATATTTTATCCACACTGGGCATATTAAAATAGCCATTGCACTTGAGGAATGAGTATAAAAATAATAGATTAGGGTTGGGTTTATTGATGGCAATGGGAAGAAACTCTATTACAGGTGATTCAAAGTGCTTATGTTATTCATAATACCTAAGGCTTATGACAGCTCTTATAATTAAAAAAACAAAACAAAAAACCTTAGATTTAGTTTATGGAGTTTGATCAATGGGCACCTATCTAAAAAGCTACTTTCAAGGCATTCCTAATGTCTAATACTTCTCTTCTGCAAGCTCAAACACTTTAAAATGGAACCTCACATACTGAATATTCTGATTTTTTTAAATTAGTTTCTTTAATCTATTAGCATTTACCTACATAGATTAAATGCTTTACATTAAACATATATTTATATATAGTAAGACATACTAAAAACAGAATCAGGTATTGTTTGGGGACAAGTTGAGACTTTTAAATACCACCTGGCCTTCTTTTATTAAAAGGGCACAATTTTCTCTGGGAACCTAATAATTTGATAGTGTCTTTAA
>NW_005354829.1:6354679-6358860 GCF_000412655.1 Myotis brandtii
AGGAAAAAGGTAAACAATACTAGAAGCTTTTATTAAATCTTGACTCAAATGCTTCTAGAATAACACTGATTTTTTTCTAGAAGCATTTCTTTAGGCATTGAAATTTTCTTTTAATTACACAGAAACTTTTTATTTTTAAATATTTAATGTTCATTACAATATAGAGTGGAAAAACAACATTCTTATGAGCAATCGATATGAAAGAAAGACTGTGACAGCAGTATAATTGAGGAAATATTTATCTTAATAAGTATTTATTGATTGATGATTCAAAAACAAAGACAGACATCAAAATAATCATTTAATACTTTATTCTTAGTAGAAAGGGAAGCTGGGCATAAAGTTGGGAAGTCATAGATTTTGAATATCTGCTTTTCTATTCACAATTTTCTAAACTGACTTTAATCCCTTTGGAAATATGACTGTAAATAATCCCCTGTAAATAATCCCTTGTATTATTCTAATATAGGAGATTTGAAATGGAAACTTGAAATTGAAAATTTACTTTTAAGATTCATGAGGTGTTGAGCCTTGTTATCTGTTTGCATTTTACTTTAAGGAATTTAAAATCATATAACCTTTATCTTAGAGAAAAAAGGATGAATTCATTGTAAGCAGTGATAATGTAAATGCAAATTTGTTTGGGATGCTTCCTTAGGGATTAAGACAGCTTTACCTATATAAAACACTCTATTTTAGTGAAAGTCCGGGGTCAAGTGTAAATAAACAAAATGCAGAGTGGGTTTGTATCACTAACTCTGTCTGGGCATGAGGTGCTCAGACAGTGGCTGCATTTCTTCACTGTCTCCATCTGAATATTGAGAGAATCCATGGACCATGTCAGGCCAGTGGTCTATGCTGTGAGAAGACCCAGATGTCCTCCCAGAAGGATACTTTCATTCTAAATTTATAAAAGTTCCTTACTTATCAGTAATAATTTGATCATCTAGTAATTTATCTAGACCAGTGATGGCAAACCTATGACATGCGTGTCAGAGGTGACACGCGAACTCATTTTTTGGTTGATTTTTCTTTGTTAAGTGGCATTTAAATATATAAAATAAATATCAAAAATATAAGTCTTTGTTTTACTATGGTTGCAAATATCAAAAAATTTCTATATGTGACACGGCACCAGAGTTAAGTTAGGGTTTTCCAAAATGCTGACACGACTCAATCAGACTTCCTCTCTGCTGTGAAAGCAGGTCTATAGTGTGAAACCTCCACTAGGACCCAACTACAGATGGCCAAGACTGCAATTTTTATTTACATGTTAAATCAAAGACAACTATTCCTTCTTTCAGGAAGTATGATCAAGTTAATTTCCTCAGGATGGCATGTTCCATCACATTCTGATGAGGATATAAGAGAAGATAAGAGAAGATGAATGATAGCTTGGTCAGGACAACCCTGTTGACTTCCTGTATTTATGAGGATATAAGAAATGTCTTGATAAGAGAAGATGAATAATAGCTTGGTCAGGACAACCCTGTTGACTTCCTGTATTTCCTAAGGAGTAAGACTCTGAATATGACTATTCAAATCTCTTTCCATAGTCTGAGATTATTAATAGGCACATCAATTTGACTAATATATAACAACAAATAACAGTGTAGAATTTTTAAATTCTATTGTTAAGCATTCTTGGGGGACTGTTCCAAATACACTAACCACGTCTGATATAATTATATCTTAAAAAAAGATAGATTCCTTTTCTATGAAAGAAGCCAATAATCATTTTAATTTAGTTTTAGTTCTGCCTCATATACAGTAAAGAAGGCATTAATTTTTCTACCAGCTAAATAAGCCTTTTTATCCTTAGGGGCGGGGGGAATGACATTGAAAAGGAAATTGTTATTATTCTTATGAAAAACACTTAATCATGGATTAGTAGGAAATATTGGTACTTAATTCCAGATATTTTTCACCACTTAGGTTATTAATTTTTATATGGTTCATTTTAAAAAATACATATTTACTCACTGAATTCTAATAAATATCAATATACCTTCTCATAATGTCAGCAAGACTATTTTTTTTTGCAAGAATGGGAATTCTAAATGAATTTCCAAATACAGATGAGGTCCAAACAATATAGAGATTTCCAAATGCCAAACATGATTCTATATCATGAGTGTCTTCATAAAATTTATTTTTAGAACTGTGCTCTCCTTGTGCTAATCTCTAATTTCATTTCAAACACGAATAAATCTACTTTTCACGAAAACCTCCTCTTTTTTCTAGAAATATGATGTCTGAGTTAGTATAACCAGTAAGATGAAGGTAACTCTGTGATTGAAAGAACTTGACCAAAAGCCTCCTAAATATAAAGATTAGAGTGTCATCATGTGAATTAATAACCTCTATTTTCTAGTCCATTTGGTTGACATTTTATAAAAATTTGTATTTAAGACAAAAGATGATTGTCCTTCCTTTAGGATTTCATCCTTCTGGCTGATTTGTTATCCTCCTTGTGGAATGCTAGCATGACCCATTTTTTCATTATGGATCTCAGCAGACACTCAAACTGTCCCTTGCCAACCACTGGAGTTGGCAGACCAAAAATAATTCCACATGTCACATTATTCTTTGGGGTTTACAAATCTATAATCCCTACAAACATTCTTGTAAGTTTCTGAACTATAGTCACTTATTGGAAATAAGAATGTTAGCAATTCACTAATATACACTGGAATTTTGACTCTTAATAGTCAGATTCTCCCCCCAGTAGAGTGTATCTGTTATACATCTTTTTATTTGGATGTAATTTCCAACATAAACAACATATAGTCAAAATGAATCAAGGGAATCAATATGTGAGGCTCATTAGAACTCTTCAGCATCCCCGAATTGTCAAACTCTCTTTAAATGATGCTAAAATAATTGACGTTTAAAGATTCACTTCAATAGTTTGCACAGCTATATATATTAAATGTGAATGGTCTTCAAATGTAAAATATTATAAACTTATTTTTTTAAAATCTATTACAAAATGAGTTGTAGTAGGAGAAAAGCAGTAGAAAAGTAGTCTAGACAGTAGTTAAAATGTCAGAGAAGGAAAGAACAGAATGCTTAGAGAACTAAGAAAATATAAAAAAAGCATTAGAGTTTCATGAACTAAGAGAGGAAAAAGAATCAAAATATTTTTACAGAATGATATTAAATGCAACACAGATCTTACCAAGCTTGAAATACACACACATTTCAATTTGGCCATAAGGGCATTAAGGGACCCTTCTAGAAAGGCATTTTTCACAGAGACTTATAAGGGAGATCAGATTTGAAAGAATAAAGGAAAAAGTGGCCAGAATAAAAAAAGAAGGCTTTAGTAAACAAACTTATAAACTTGTCCACTAAGGGAAAGGAACAAGAGAACGAGAAGATAAAGGAGAATGCTGTCATGAGGATATTTCAAACTTGAGGCAAAATTGAAACCAGAATTAAGGCTAGAGCCCGTGGAGATGAAAAGACTAGAGATATTAAAGTGTAAGTTTTAGAGCAACATCTCAGATAATTAGAAAGAGATGTCAAAGGCCCAGATGGAGAGATTAACTTTACAAAAATAGGAATAACTATTCCTCTGACACTGGTGAATAGAACCTTGAAGATAAGAATGGAATTCTGTTAATATAAGAGCCGAATGGACTTCCATGCCTTTGTCCAATACTGAAAGAGATTTTGCTTTAATGGAATTCTTCCAATTAAAAAAAAACACAAAACACTTTAGTTAATGAGGATTTTGAAATTAAACATTATCTCTTCAAAATACTTGGAAAGTATTTGACTTAGGTTATTTATAAAGGAATAGAAGATCCATCGTGTCCCCATTTCAGCAGCTTTCATTGCTACACTAAGGAAATGTACAGTGTGTCCCCAAAAATGTATACATACTATAAAGGCAGTGTTTATTAAAATATATTTCATTTTCAAAATGTAATAGAATCTACAGCTATTAGCTGGGAAAGTGTGTATACATTTTTGGGGAACACCCTATATATCAAGAAAACATAGTACTGTATTTATATTTCAATATACAAATTATTTTAAGGGTATGAGATGTTTTTATTTTTTTAAAATAATTCTTTATTGTTGAAAGTATTACATATGTCCCCCCTTTTCCCCCATTGATCCCCTCCAGCCCGCCCCACCTCTTCTGCCCCAGGCCTTCAGCACCCTATTCT
>NW_005354829.1:6358884-6391129 GCF_000412655.1 Myotis brandtii
ACGAAAACATATGGAAATGCCAATTACACATTAAGCTGGAGATGTTTTAAAGCTTAACGTGTAATTGGCATTTCTATATGTTTTTGTACCCTCTCTCCCTAGGGAGAAGCCAAGAGCTGGGTGATTTCTCCCAATTGCTCTGCACTGTGGTGAGTGAGTGTCATGAATTCTCTACCCAGTTGGACATGGCTGGTGTCACACTGGCTTTGTCTGTAGGAGCCTCTTAGATGGATTTCTCACAAAGAAAACTGGCCAGAGACATAGAAGCGTGGAACAGATTGATGAATCTCAGAGGGAAGGTGGGGGTGGGTGGGTGGAGAGAGATTAACCAAAGAATGTATATGCATAGTCTGAGGTGAAGGCCTGGGTGGGGCACAGGTGCAGGGTGGAGATGGTCAATGGGGAAAACAAAGGGGACATCTGTTATACTTTCAACAATGAAGATAAATTTAAAAAGCAAGAACTGGTCGTGATTTGTTTTTGAATCAGTGTCTCTTTGTGGGGAAGGAGAGTCTGGGTCTTTCTATTTCAACGTCTTGCTGACATCTCCCCCTGGCTCTTTCTTCTTTAAATGAAATCTTAAACATAATTTTTCGGGACCCTGACACATTATTTGGCATTGCCAATTGCCGTGTTATTCCTACAAGCTCGTTTCTATATGAAAATAAGCAGCCACCTTTACTAGCAACTTGTTTTTGATGATCACTCAATATGATCTGGAGCATATGTGATGGAAATGTGAACTGTCAATTACTTTAGTATCAAGTTTACCTTCAGATATCATCTAAAGAATTCTCAAAACTTTACCAATAGTATTTATAGTTCAGATTTTAATTCCAGTATATTTAAATGATTGCACAATTCTATTGCTCTTCTCTGCAGAGCTCCGGGACTGTGTTTATTACCATGGTAACTAGTGTGAGATATCCAATAGAGCGAGCAGAAATGATTCTCTTACATAAACACAAAAATAGAGTGAATTGAACACCAAGTCTCATCTGAAGCACCAGTAGAGGTTTATACAGGAATTCATCTTCTCTGAGGAATCTGAACAGGAGTTTAAGTAGAGTTTGGGGATGAGAGACTAATCCCAAATTATTTCTCCATTGTTTGACCTTTCTGCTAGAATAACTGTCCTCATGATCTGATGATAGTGTGAAAAGGGACATTTTCTCTTTAACATGGACAATACTAGAAAGCTTCCTGTAATCTGATTAGAGTCAAATGATGCATCCAGGGGATACTTTGAGCTCACACCTCCCCTCTGTTTTGCAAGGGTGGTCTCTAAATGAAGTGACTGGGTGGAAAGTGCACTGACATTTGCTTAGCATGGCCTTGGGAAGAAGAGAAAGACCAATTTAACATATTTACCCTGGGGAGGGGTGACCCTTTGCACCATGATCATGATTCAGCAAGTACACATACCCTTTCCTGTTCCTCCCATAGCACTCTGATCACAGAAAACATTATTCAATATAGTCTCTCATACATTTATTTATATTCCTATGAATCTGGGAACTACTGAATGCACAGCAAGGTCCATAAACTGAATACTAATTTGAAAGGAGACATTGGCAAAGTCTTCTAAAATGTTGACCTTTCCTGCACTGGTAAACCGGCTACATTTAGCAGAACTGACAGAACGCAGGCTTTCCCCAGGCAACTTAGGCAGGATGTCTCTTTAAAGTCTTTAAGAATTCAGTCCTGGCCTCAGATGTTTTGTGGAAGGTGAGAAAAATTAAAATGTCAGAGGAAGGAAAACTGCCAACCAGCGAGGAAGTGATTTCAATGTGTCCTGGATCATCTAGAGAAGCCTTGGGCGATGCAGATTGTTATGCAATAATCAAGCTCCCAAAAACTAAGGAAGAAAAAGCTGTAATAGATATGACTAACCATGCATGAGTGACTCACAACACTTCTATAATGTGTTATTTATTCTAATTTATTCACATTCTGCATTTATTTAATACCTAGTATTTTAGAAGTCATTTAAGTGGTTAAGCTTGAGTGAAAGGTCCATAAAGAGTCTATTCTGGTATTACTAACATATTTACATACATATGTGTGTACATATATATGTGACTAGACACTATTTCCAAAATATTTGGAAGATATAAAATGTATGTACATGTGTATTTATATATAGGAATCTAGAAGTATATATACATATAACCACTATATAAAACTGAAGTATATACACATATTTCTTCCCACATGGAAATATGTGATAGATATAGGAAACTATGACAAAGAAATCATTAGCTATACCAGAAATAATGAAATAAGTATGGAGAACTATCATAAATGAATAAAAATCAATTCAATAGACTATCAGTAAAGAAAGCATACTGTATTATTACTGAACACAAGTGGTAAATGGAACAAAATATAACTTTAATGAAATAGCATTTAATGTTCTATAGGGAAGCTGTTATATAATGCCTCATTTTTACTTATAATTATGTCAGTGCTTTTATATGTAAATATAAATAGGTATATCTAATGCCACAGAGGGAGTTGAAAAAAGGTTGCTACCTTTAAAAATATAATCTAAACTATTATAATTATTTGGTAATTTTGATTATATATGTATGATCATATATGATCATAAATCATATATATAAGGAAAATTTCAAACTATTCCTTTCACTTCAGAACATCTGTCATTTATACTATTCGCAAACTCTGTGAAAAAAATCTCTGATTCTGGGTAACAACAGTATAGTTTCATGGATTATTATCAGACTGCATTTATCTTCTGAGAATGGAATAATTAACTTCATTTAATAAGAAGGGGGATACCTTTATTTCTGACAATGATTTAGAATTGCTTCCTTCCAAAGTCAGCACAGATAATGGAGATCACTTATTTAGAGGTTACATGCTGTCCCTCATCCTCCCAGAGAAGGGAACCAGAGGAAGTAAGTGCCTGCAGTGTGGGGATTTAGGAGAGGCGTGAAGAAGCACTTTCTTCTGGAGGATAATAATTGGGCTTTCTAGATTGACAGGCCAATGATAGGCTTATAAATAGAAGTAATTTCCTATCCTTGAAATCTATGTTTCTATAGGAACACAAAGCATACAGGTCCTCTGAAATTATTTTCTACTCCGACTCATCTAAGATCTGTCCTCTTTTATTGAGAGAAGGGATTATCAAAATGTGAAAGTCTAAAAATAGTGGTTTATAATTGAAAGCCTAATTCTTTCTTAATTATAGGTATGCTACAGTGGCACTCTATAATTAGGGACAATCAGCAGCTCCAAAGTGAGTCAGGCTTTATCATTCACTCCGTACAAGGATGTATATGAGTTCCATAGCAGAAAACCCTGGAAGAAAAAGATACAGGGTCTTTTTCCTCACACCTCTTGATGGTTACAAGATTGCCTTTCACTTACACTCTCTAACAGAACAAAGAGAATAGCGTTCATGTTTTTCTACTGATTACCACTGATGGGATATATACTTTTTTAAGGTTAAAATTTTAAAACTTAAATTGGAATTCTAAAACTAATGCACACTCACTGAATCTACTAAATTAATATTAATATAACAGTTTGTTATAATATTATTTAACTGAAATCTGAAAATACTTTAGGCTTAAATTGAGTAATTGACATCACATACGGGCCAAAGAGATAGATCTCTATAAACAAGATAAAATATCCATCTTATAATTTGATAGAAGGTGCTTTCACCCCCACCCCCCAAAAAAAATATGCTTTTAGGAAACATTAGTTAACATCGAGACAAAACACTGAAAGTTTAGAATTCTGTCTTAAAACTGGCCATTTAATCTCTAAATTGTCTTAAAATTATTTTTTTCATTACTTTGCTATTTATATATCTTTAATTAGCCAGTTACCCAACTTCTCAAATCAATTTCTCCAAAGGCTAAATCCAAAGCTCTTGCTGTGGTAAGTACAGAAATTGGCTTGATAAACTCTGTGATAGTATAAAATTGTAAATAAATAATAAAATCCTAGTCATAAACAGTAGAAGAAGGGGAAAGCTATCAATCAAGCCAAAATAAGCCATATTAGGAACATAAGATAACTGTTAGAACTTTAAATATTAGCAGATGGTAAAAATGGTGAGAGTTTTTTCTTCTACATGTAATTAGCTGTCTTTGGTCTGAAAGTAAGCATAACAGATGGCCAGAGGACAAAATACAATAGGTATCTTGAGTCTGGCTTCAGCACACTCCATCTATATCTCCTTCCCTGGCAGATTGGCCACCATGATAATCTGCCAGCTTTTACGCTGTCTTGAATCCATCTTACAGGAGCCTTAAACATGACTAGCACTAAAGGACAGTTAAGAGAGAGGACGACCCAAGATATGTGGTGAATGTTATTTTTAGGAATAGATGCAAGGTAAATTTCCTCTGCAACACTTTCCACTAGAAGCTTAGAAATTTGGGCAGAGAGGAAGTTGAGAAAAGACAGCTGCCTTTAAAAGCATAGTTTCAGAGGCTGCTAGAATAGTTTAAATTATACATGTGGCTCTTATTATGTTTCTATTAAACAGTGCTGAGAGTGGTCAATTTGTTGGCCTGAGTGTATAAATCTGCACATTTATATTTCATGCACTTTTCTGTGTGTTATAGCTCACAATTTTTTTAAAAAATTTAGAAAGTACAATTTATTGTAAATCTTCGGTAATTGTGAATCTTATAGAGTACAGCATATATATGATCAGATGTATATTATGGAAAATTTCACCTGAGTCCTTTTATTCAGTCCAAAAGCCAAATATATACCTTAGGACTTAAAGGGAAAATATTAATAAAAAATCAATTATATTTTGCTTTTATAATGTCTATGAATTAATTAGATTTATCTTATTTTAAATAGCATCTATAAAGAGAAGTTATTTTTTTCCAAAGAGACTCTGTTTTAAATTCTTCATATACTTATACAAGAGACTCTATGTGGAAAGGTATGAGCCATGATGGATATGATTGGAAAGCCACAGATTCATAGAAAATATTCTTGGAAGTCAAAAACAAAATTAATATTGTCCTTACTATTATCATCATGGTACCCAATTATCAAACATTAATAAAGTTAACAAAATTAATCAGAATTTAGCAGCACTGTTTTATTTAATCCAACTTCAAGAAACAAACCTTTTGTGTACATCATTTTTCAAATCACAACTACATTATATATTTTCAGTGGAGGTCTTAACATGGCAAGCTCCTATTCACTTTGGTGATGTGCGCTGTTATGTTAGCTTACCTTTATTGGTACAAACAGAATAAATAGTGTGGTTTTGGGGTACTTTTGAGCCCATATCCTTCTTTCTCTAGACAAGGGAAAGCTGGCTGCAATGGTCTATGCACTGAGATCTAGCCACAGTTGATTTGACAGTTCCTTTTGAAGGTATGTTGGCAGGATCAGCAAAACCCTTCTTGAATTTCTATCATGATAATTCTCTAACATTACATAAGCAAACAAAACAGAGCATGGAGCAGCAGAATAAATTCAGGGAACTTTCTCTTCAAGGAAAAATACTATATGAAAAGAACCCTTTAGGAGTAAGAGGCCTCTGCACACTGAAGAGCTACCTGAATTTGGACAAATATTCAAATTTATCTGATATATATATCATGGTTTTTATGGAATTAGTACACTGAAATACAAGAATAAAAGAGTAGAAGCACTCTTTTGCCCATAGTCATCTAGCCTTTTCATCTTGGTTACTAGGGAATTTGCATATCTTGGCATCTTGGTAATTATGGCATGTTTCTATGATTGACTGAGTTAAGGTATACTGAAAAGCTCTGGGAACTTGATTGTACCATAGTTGAGAGTATTTGGTTCTATTGTTGTCCAAACAAGCTAATGACAGTAACTCTCAAACTATGCATACTCACCTAGAAGTGGATATCTGGAAACGTTTAAGATCGTTTTAATCATATAAACAGTACAACTTCTTCATTCATAGATCTCATGTATTTCAAGAAGGAAGAATACTAGTAAAATATGTAATATTTTTGCATCCTCTTGGGATGCAAATAACGAAAAATGCTTCAAAATACACTGCTAATTAAGAATCATGCAATATTCTAATTTAGTTCAATAGATTATTATGATCAAGTTAGAGCACTATGTTATATTAATAGTATTTAAACACATTACATATATGGTTGGAAGTGAGAGTAAATTGTCATTAGTAGTAAATCTGTATTACAACATTCATATGTAGAACTGCATTAAAGTAGCTGCTGATAGATTGACCACACTTCTGCATTTAAATTGCAGTGCCTAATGAAAGCATTAAGCTTCTAAGTCCAACAAATTCCAGGTTATTATCTGTTATCAGCTGTGACTGCCTCCAACCACTATTTCTCCTAACTTCAAGTTATTTGGAAAAAGAGACCAGATGCCAGTGTAGGGTGAGACAGTCTTCAAATTATAATCTGCTTCAACTGAAAATGGAATTCTTTAACCCTAATTCTCAAGTAAAATGGCCTAGCTCTCACTCAAATAAACTCAGATACATTTAAAGGTATTTGTGGATTACCAGAGATCATCATATGTCATATATATATTGGCTTTAGACCTAAGTTTATCAGCTGTATTTAAACATTTTAATAGATTGAGTTCATATATAGAGATAATAGTATAATAAAATAAAATTATACCAACATCAGGTTATTGGGTTTGTCCTATAAACAGAGATCATAAGGCCACCGATTTTTTTAAAGGTAAAATACATTATAATTACACTGTGCATTTTAAAAAGCTGAAGGCCTTTGTTAGCCTTTTTTTTTGGAGAGTTTGACAGAAAATTCAGAATTTACACATATATACATAATCTGTTTTCTGACATAAAATTAGCATAACTGATTTGAAAGTGAGTTTTCAACTGTAAACTATGTACAATAAATGACAGTCATACTTAAAATCAAACAAAAAAAACACCATTTTGTTTTAAAAATAATACCAATCTATACTTAACTGTACTTTGCTTCAATTTTGTTCCAAAATTGCAATCAAACTTTATAAAACTAATATTTCATTGCAATATTGTGTTTTTATCCAAATAAGTGAGGAATCAGAAAACAGATAGATGTAGAGCTAAGTGTAGGAATAGGGTAAGGAGGGGAATAGGGACAAAGCCAAGAATGGAAATAGGATGGAAGGAGACTGGACTTGGGGTGGTAAACACACAATACAACATACAGATGATGCCTTGGGGAAGTGCACACCTCAAACCTATATCATTTTATTAACCAATGTCACCCAATAAATTCAATAAGAATGGAAATGGAGTTAGAGACAGAGGTGGAGTTTACTGGCACATAGCACCTTCGTATAGACCTTGAGAGGAGGCAAAGAGGGACAACGTGGAAAGAGGTTAAACTTTAAGAACAAAAGCAGAAGGTACAAAGCAGAATCTCTTACCCTGAAAAACTCTTTAGTGGAGCCAGAGTCTAATGTTCCATAAGCAATTTCTGTTTGCTTAGAAAGATCCTCAGCACTTTCGATGGGAGACACCATCCTCTCTACAGTCAGGAAGGCAGCTAAGTTAGCCGTGTAGGAGGAGATTATGATCAGGGTAAAGAACCACCACACACCTCCAACAATGCGCCCAGAGAGGGATCTAATAACAAGTATGAAATGGATTTGTAAAGTGAAATGAATGACCTAATAAAAAAACAAGTTAGCAGTATTATGCAAATATTAACTTACAGGGAAATAATTTCTACTTTTCAAAATATCTGCACCTTAATGAAACTGGAAATCATTAAACATTCTGGACAAGGAATACAGATTAACCAGATTGGGTGAGGTACCCAGAAACAAAAACTTTCAGATTCTTTCATAGTTATCACGCCCAAATTGTTTGTGGTATGACATCTCCTAACAAAGCAATTCAAGAAATGTGCACATAATCCATTCAAGGCTCATTCTACTTTATCCACTCATGGCATAAGCAAACATGAACAATACAATCTAAGATCACCGGCAATGTTCGGAACAATGTTGATAAACAACCAAATGTTGAAAATAAGAGTATGCATCATAGATATAGCTTTAAACACTGGAAAAACCCTCCCTTTGATTCAGCCAATGAAGCTCCAAACCCACCCCCAAAAAAAGATCCAAAATTTCATTAGTTTTTTGTTTGTGCCAAAATGTGGGTTTTAGATGCAGGATAGGATAGTAGATGAAAAAAGAAATGTTAACTACAAACAAAGGTATGAAACAAAATATAATTCTAAATGAATAAAAATTAGATGTTTCATGGCATGGACAGTTATCACCCTGTTCCTCTGTGGCTCCTGCTTAAGAAAAGAAAGCTCAAGGACAACAAATTAGACACAAAATTTTGCCAAGATATAAAATCCTAATGGCCATAAATCCTTACATAAAATACTTTTTAAAAGCATAATAGATTCCCAATAATTTACTTTAAACCCTAGATAGATAAATACATATACATGTACATACAGAAATAAATGTGTACTATGCTATTTTTAAAAAAACTTGGTGGGATTCTACATATAAAGGCATTTAAATAATATTAACAAATATAACTTTCTTTGCTAACTGCTGTGCCTAAAATTTTGATTTGCTACCGTGAAGAGGAAATACTTCTAAAAATGTAAATCACAAAAATTTGGCAATTTATGACCTAAATCAAACTTTCTACAATTAACAGTAATATTTTCTGATGATTCACAGATACTATATCAAATTAGTGGATACTATTTGTAGAATAAACTACTTAAGCAGTCAGGGAAAAGAGGGGGAGCTCATTTAAAACTAATATTTTTTTAAGATAAAACACATTTGTTGCTAAAATAAAAAAGGAGAGAGGGAGCAAGAAGTGAAAACAAAAAGAATGCAATTAAGAGCCTTGATCACAGTCTTTAAGAGATACAAAGAATTAAATAGCCCTGACCAGTTTGGCTCAGTGGATAGAGCATTGGCTTGTGGACCGAAGCATCCTGTTTGATTCTGGTCAAGAACATGTACCTCGGTTGCAGGCACCTCCCCGGCCTGTGCCCTGGTCGGGCTCCTGCAGGAGGCAAACAATCGATGTGTTTCTCTCACATCGATATTTCTCTCTGTCTTTCCCTCTCTCCTTCATTCTCTCTAAAAATCAATGGAAAAATATCCTTGGGTGAGGATTTAAAAAATAAATAAATAAATATGACAAGATGAAAAGTTAAACACTACTCATTTATATTCTGAAAGGATATTAAATATATTTTAAATTTGGGAAACCCTTATGTAGACATAACTACTCTCAAAATGTTCACTGTTTCTTCTACAAAAATGGGAGGTATAATTATATGGCATGTACCCTGTATTTAAGAGGGCAGATTCTGTACCTTACTGCTCAAACCCCTTAAACAAAACCAATTACATAGTAATTGCTTTTAACACTATACATTGCATGTTAATTTGCAATATATTTGAGAATCATATTTATAAATCATTCTCTTCCAGTTGTAAAATAGACATAAGATAAAGACATAAGTTGTGCTATAATTAAGTGATTAAACCCTATTTAATGAGATTAAATATGCTAATTTATTTAAAGTGTACAAAATAAAGAACTTATTGGACTTATACATCATTCAAACAGAAATTCTTGAGCATTTTATTATTTACTTGTTAGTGTTTTCAAAGGATCAATTAATGTTTTTGAAAGAGTTCCTGAAAAATTTTATGCAGAGGACAAATTCAATTTTATGTTTTATGGTAACAGACAAAACAGTTTTTCTAATTAAATACAAAAATTTAACCTCTCATCATCTGTACTAAAAGAACCAATAAATGCACATAATGTAACATTTCTTTTTTCTCGCTAATATTTTTAAATGACAATATGTTTATTCATTTGAATCCTTTAGAGATAGGGTAGGGGAAGAGAAACAGGAAAATAAAAAGCCAACTTCTGAGCATTTTGCTCTCATGATTTCTGTGGTTCTAGTCTTCAGGAAATTATAGTTAACATATTCCAAACTTGATTTCAGGCAAGTGACCAATTCAATTCAATAAATCATTCCAGATTAAAATTTAAATGTTGCATTAATATTAATAATATAGTTCTGTATCAGATGTTACTTGGAAGGAAATGATAAATATATTTTAAAATATTTAAAGAGCATCTCTAAAGTGATCTGTGCATTTCATGCATTATGATGATGATGATTTTAGATGTTAAGCTGCTCTGTTCTTTTCTAAACTGGAGTAAGTAATGATCACTGCATTTTAAATAAAGATAATCTGGTTCATTAAAAGTCACTAAATTTGCCAATATTATGTAATATATTCAATTTTTAAAAGCACATTTAACATAAGATGAAATATATATGCTGAAAATCTTCAATATGTGAATTTGCCCAAATATTTTTGTAGCAAAAAGAAATCAATTAAAAACAAGGAAAAAAATACACTATCTAAAATATATCTTACCAGAAAATAAAAATTATGACATGTGAACTTGTAATAAAATCAACAGTGCACAAAAAAAATCATGTTTTAGGAAGCAGGCTTGTTGAAAATTAGAAGCTGTCCATATGTCATGGTGGGCCCTGGAATAACATGGATTGTTAGATGTGCCCTGTGCTCCAGCGCCCAGGTGTAAATATGTTTTCTGCTCCTCGATGAGGACTGGACACCAAAACAGCCTCCTTCAGAGCCATGATGGACATGGAGCAGGGTCCATCTATGGGAAGCCAGGCCAACATATCCTACTCCATAATAATCTCCCTACACTTCTCCCTCCTAACTCATAAGGCAGAGCATAGTTTATATCACTCTAAGATCATTGCCTTATGTCTCAGGAATAATATTATGCTTCAATAGCCTTCTTACCAAAAATGAATCATTTTGTTATTTTTGGACTAGAGTGCTCTCTGAGATCTATATTTGGTTAGTATTTTTTTCTAATTCATTATTGGAAACTTCTCTTTATGTCTTCATCTTACATCAGATATAGAATTAAAACTAAATATAGTGTTATAACTATGAGTCCTATATACCTTGTCAGAGAGCATCAGAAATGGCATATATATATATGCCATAAAAATACCATTGGCATGTTACTAATTTAATGTACTTCTATAGACTAGCCATAGGAAATATGATTGGATTAAGATTGTTTAGAACAATATATTTCATAAAAATCTGACCTATCAGAAAAGTGATTGATTATTTCTGGGTACATTATATTTTCTTAATCTCACTAGGTGGAGTATAAAATAAAAATTGCAAAACATACAAATTCTTTAGCTTCTCATATATTTTTAAGTTAATCACTTATTTCCCCCCAAAGTGCCAAAAAATTATCATAATAAAATAGTATTAGAAAAGTCACCCTCTTCTCTAGTTATTAAAATATCCCATAGAATCAGAGGAGGGTAATAGGCTTGTTGAAAATTAGAAGCTGTCCATATGTCATGGTGGGCCCTGGAATAACATGGATTGTTAGATGTGCCCTGTGCTCCAGCGCCCAGGTGTAAATATGTTTTCTGCTCCTCGATGAGGACTGGACACCAAAACAGCCTCCTTCAGAGCCATGATGGACATGGAGCAGGGTCCATCTATGGGAAGCCAGGCCAACATATCCTACTCCATAATAATCTCCCTACACTTCTCCCTCCTAACTCATAAGGCAGAGCATAGTTTATATCACTCTAAGATCATTGCCTTATGTCTCAGGAATAGGGTAATATTATGCTTCAATAGCCTTCTTACCAAAAATGAATCATTTTGTTATTTTTGGACTAGAGTGCTCTCTGAGATCTATATTTGGTTAGTATTTTTTTCTAATTCATTATTGGAAACTTCTCTTTATGTCTTCATCTTACATCAGATATAGAATTAAAACTAAATATAGTGTTATAACTATGAGTCCTATATACCTTGTCAGAGAGCATCAGAAATGGCATATATATATATGCCATAAAAATACCATTGGCATGTTACTAATTTAATGTACTTCTATAGACTAGCCATAGGAAATATGATTGGATTAAGATTGTTTAGAACAATATATTTCATAAAAATCTGACCTATCAGAAAAGTGATTGATTATTTCTGGGTACATTATATTTTCTTAATCTCACTAGGTGGAGTATAAAATAAAAATTGCAAAACATACAAATTCTTTAGCTTCTCATATATTTTTAAGTTAATCACTTATTTCCCCCCAAAGTGCCAAAAAATTATCATAATAAAATAGTATTAGAAAAGTCACCCTCTTCTCTAGTTATTAAAATATCCCATAGAATCAGAGGAGGGTAATCAAATCCAATTTAAAATATGCCAACAGATAATCATTTAGGCTTTAAATATGAAAGCAAGCACACTATAAATGGTATGGTTTGTTCTTCAGAAGAGCAAAATATGTCTGTCATTCTTATTCCATGTATATAACATGAACAAAAGCAATATATGTTTTGTGATATACCCATCATATTTAGGCATTCTAAAGTAGGAATTAACATCATAATGTGAAGAGAGGTGTATACACGAATTTCTTCCATGATGTATATATTGCCATTCAATTATTACCCAACCATGTGTTCCTAAATATTTTTAAAATATTATAATGTCCTTTAAATTCAGCAACCTAACCTTAAAAGAAGCAAATTTTATCATCTTTTCCACACTCTTTCGATGAGCTTATGATGGGAAAATAAAAGAGATGGGATGTGTGCCAATGAAGTTTTGTAAAGAAGCTCTTGCGTTTGTAGTTTATATGTAGTATTGCCCATCTTCCCATATACAGGTCTGTGGATCAACACACAGATGACTGTAAAATGAGAATATGCAGCAAAAACACGGTACCCCTCCAAGAAGGCATGGAATGATAGGAACCTTATGCATTTTACAGCCTCTCCATGGTGTGTATAATTTCACCAGGGAAATATAAGGTCAACATTCAAAGAACATTGCTCAAATATTTCACAGGCTTATGCCGATTTTAAATATCTGCCCTTGAGTCTTAAACTGCTTGGACAGGTAGTCGGCAGCTGTTAATTTCTTTCGAGTGAATTTATAAACACCATGAATGCCTGCATGAGACCTAAAATGCACAAAGTTGAAGCAGGTGAGTAACCAACCTTGGCGAAATATCGCATCCTTGCTGCATAAAGGCACCCAAGGAAAACCAGAGACTATTAAAAATCCCAAATTCATTAGTTGATTCACTACTTTGTGTTTCTCTTCCATCTTCAAACTCCTCAGTGTGCCACTCGTAGGGGCTAAATCTGCTGACCAGGAATAAAACTACACTGACCCCAATGTAGGCAAAAACAATGCACATCCAGATTTCATAGGCTAAAGGATCAAGAAATGAAAACACTCCTGGTTTGGACTTCTGAGGCTTCTTGATCATGATAGAGATCCCGAGGCTCATAAAGGGCTTTGAGAAGTCAATCACCTCTTCTCTCACAAGGGTAATAGTTAATGGAGCAATTGCAATATCAGCTTTCTGTAAGGGAAACAAAGGAAAGTAATAGTACCTAGAGTCATGGTCAGAAAGGAATCATGGTTATATTATTGGATCAAAAGGGAAGGAAAGGAAATCAAGGACTTGGCCATAATTATTTCCCTGGTAGACTCCCAGTAACGAATAAACAAAAAAAGCAATTGGTTCCACAGATAACCCTCCTTTTGATAAATACATAGTACACCCATCTAGCTTGATTATGCTAACTCCATCTTTACACTGCATCTGTGCCTGTGCCACCATTGCACAGCATATGGCCCAGATGCTTCAAGACAGATGAAATGCCTGTCTCACTTAATCTGCACGTTTTCTTCGTACTTCATCTTTAAGCTTCAAATGTTCACAAGGACATAAGATAGCATTCTTAGGGTAAAGTGGGAAACCAACAACCTCAGACAAAGGTACTTTGCAGGGAGGGAGGCATTCTGTCAACAACAGTTCAAATGGAATCACTTTTTATGAGAAGAGCTATACTTACCCCATAGACAAGTTCTCCAACCATCCCATTCCAAATTTTCGTGTCTGCATCCCTGGCCCCATACTTGCCATCCCCAACAATTGTCAGCTTGTACTTGAACCCACAGTGTTTGGCGATTTCTGCAGCCAAGTCAACACAGTAGCCCTCATAGCGCTCATTGCCATCAAGCATTTCATGATTTTTCTTCATCATAACATATGGAGATTCCTATATGGAAAGACAGTGCTTTAGTTGATTAAAATGGCTTTGTTATTTACTCTCTGAAACAAATTTTCTAGTTTAATAATTACCCCTTAGCCAGAGACATTGCAGAATCCTATATAATAAAGAGCTAATATGCTAATTAGACTGGACTACAGAACAACCGTTCAGAACGACAAGTGGGCAAGGGGGTGCAGCGCCACGAGGCAGCCAGGGCCGCAAGGGCCAAGCCCCTTGCATGAATTTCGTGCATTCAGAACGACAAGTGGGCAAGGGGGGGCAGGGCCACGAGGGCCAAGCCCCTTGCATGAATTTCGTGCATTGGGCCTCTAGTATAAAAGAAAAGATTAAGCATAATCCTTCTGAAAAAAGTCCTCAAATATCTAGCGTTACATTTCAATAGCATGGCTTGTATCCAGCCATACCAAAGTAAACAAGAGACTCAAAAGCACAAACTGTTGGCATGCCCCCTTGTCTTGTCTGTAATTCCTAGGGTTTAGAAAGGAAGAATTCTACTCAACAGCTGTTTAATTCAACTCTGGATCCACCACACTCTTGTTCTATGTTAAGGCTATGCCAACCCCAAGAACCACCATTCACCCAGAACCCTATTTCACCGCTACTTCAAGCATAGGGTTTAAGCATGGCCAGTGACATACAGGCTTCAAAGATCATCGCCATGGTGAAGTTCTGATTCTACCCTCTCACGTTTTAGGTCTGGCTTCATCTATGAGATAAAATATCCTAGAATGATACTACAAGGGTAGCTAGTAGCTTCTCCTTGCAAACATAGGAAATAGGAAGCATGAAAAAAATGATTCAACATACATAGCCCCAAATTTTCCACTGAAAAGTGGCACCAAGGATACATGGGGTCTCCGTGAGGTGGTTCCTCTCAATGGCATGATTAAGGCAAAAATCTGCAAATGTGTAGCTTAGACTTATTAAGATATTTCTACATGCCAGCCAATGTTTTTATCCAAATCCTTGTTAGCCTTTCTATATTTTTTTCTCAATATTGTTAGGCTAATGATTCCCACAAAATCCTACATCACGGCTTAGCAAAATAAAATAGTTTGGTCACAAAATTATGTACTATTAGTGAACCCCATTTCCTCCATTTCATTTCACCAACAGCTTGCCATGGCGATCTAATCTCTTTTCCATCTACCCCAAACCTTGATGTTCAAGATCCAGTTCAATTTTATCTCAGGCATTCAATGCACATTTATTTAGCACAGGCTATTGCCAACTACCGTGTTGAGACTTGGAGTTAGAAAGAAGGGAGATCAATCTTGCCTTTAAGGACACCATCTTTTATTATGAAGAAAGAGAAGTTGGCAACATTATGAAAACTTGTAAGAAATGTAAAGATAAAATATACCCACAATGGTATGGAAATGGAAAAAGTAAAGTGCCTGAGCAAATACAAGGCATGCTCTTTAAGATTTTACCCAGTTGTAAAATCTGGGGTATGCACCAAGTTATGAATTATCTGTAAAGCTAAGAGGTAACGGAATGCTTTAGTTAGTGCTTGTGTAGTCCTTTTGCAAGAGTAAATATTCAATGAATGATTGAAACATTGCAAAAGCAACACTATGATAGTTATTGCCCTAAAATATAATTAGCAATTCTTTTTGGCACTACTTTTCATAAGAAAAATAAAGTATAACATAGGATTATGTAGCTAATTACCAGAATTGTAGTGACAACAACAGTCTTATTCTCAAGCCCAGAGGTGTCGTTTCCAGAAGGTAGCTCAGTAAGGGTAACAACCATTTTGTCCACTTCACTCCAGTATCCAATCTGAAAACGGTTACAGAAGGTAGGCAAATGGATAAATGACTTTTTTTTTTATTAGCAAAGCATTTAATTATTTTCTAATCCATGCCTGAATCTGAAATCTGAAGTTATCCTATATTAACTAGGCTTCTTCTAAACACTGATGTGTCCTTGATATATGTGAATCTAATAGGAACAGAAAGGGACTATAAAACAAACAAACTATTCTTAAAAGCAGTTTGTCTTTTTATGTTCATTTGTCATATTCGCCAAGGATCATTTGTTTGGGAGTGATCATATAGAAATATAAGTAAAGTCCAAAGAGTGGCATTTTGGTCATAAAAGTAAAATAATATATATTGAACAGTAGTGGTTATGTTTTGTCTTCTGAACCGTGAACTTTCAGCAATAGTTCTTTTTCTTAGCAGCAAATTCTTTTTCCTACCATGGTCTAAAAGAAAAGTATAACAGTTCTATTTAAAGATTACTTTTCAGTATTACTTACCAGTAGTGAATAGACTTGAAATAGAAAAAAAATAACATTTAAAAATATGTCTGGTTCTGGAAGTTGTTAAGCTCTATGTGAACACACATCTTCAGGACTCGTTGGACGATGAGGGGATGGGTTAGCTAACTCACCTCACACAGAGAGAACTGCCTTTAAATCACTAATGATTTACCTTCCGGGGACCATTTGTTTTGAGCTCCATGATGTTAATTGTATAGTTTATTCTTTTTCCATTCTGGTCAAACTTTATATTTCCTGAGAGACCTTCAACCTGAACCTAATAAGGAAATGGGAAGGGAGCACAGTTACAAATTTACTTCAACCAAAGATACAAACTGTACAGATTACTCTCACCGGGCTCAAGTCCAGAAAACTACATTTATAAGGTTTCTTTTCCACCTCCCACCCGCCTTTGTGTAGTTAGGAAAGAATACTCCCTCCATGTGAAACATAAGGAATAAAAGAAGGATGACTGATTCCGCAGAGAAAAAAATGAGAGCCATTGTTAAATCACATGAACAACTGTGTTGAGTGACTGACCTGTTTGAGGGCCCTTTCTATTTCTACACCTTGTCCCCAGGGGACTGCGGGGTTGGCCAGACAGTCTCCCGCATTCCCCCTTCGGGAGATTTCAATTCTCTGCTTCCGTAGGTTGCGGAAAGCTTCAGTCATCACTTGAACAGCATCATAGGTCAGAGCAGAAGTATACTGAAAAATATCACACACATTTCATGAGAATGGGAGAAAATTCAACCTCACCACCATCAAGACTGCAGTTGCCCACCATACAATACCATATCAAGTCCAAGAATTCAGACACTGTCTGTGCATCTAGGAACTTAAGAATCTAAGAGAAGTGGTACAGGATATTGGGACTGTGGAAAGTATCTTGATGTGCAACATTTTCTGTTATGTTAATATGTCAGTTATTTCAGGGGACACCTTTTATAATAATTATGCCAATGTTTTTGTCTTTTCTAATCAGTTTCTTATGTGAGCACCACGTTATGGCCTACTCTGGTGATACAGAAAATTATCAAATCAATCAATAACTGTTTTTCCACTGTCTACTGAGAAATTCATGTGGCAATAAGGAAAACGTATTGATCAGTTTCACAATTCTTTATCTCTAAACAACCTTACTGATGCTCATGTAGACCTGCAATGGACTTTGGAGTCTTTGTTTCTAATGCCCCCTAAATGTTTATGGTAATCAAATTGAACTACCACCAAACTTCATAATTTCTATGCCCCCTTCATGCTTCAACAGTCTATAACATTGGTTCCAAACCATGGTATTCAGATCCCATTGGCACAACAAAGTTATTGCAGGTGCTAAGAATCAAGCAGGAAAAAAACAAAACAAAACAAAACTACATGTGTATTAAGCATTGGCTGTATTATTATGTGAACACTAGAGGCCCGATGCACAAAATTTGTGCAAGGGGCTCGGCCCTGGCAGCTGCAGCTGCTGCCTCAGCCCTCACAGCCCCAGCTTCATCCAGAAGGTTGTCCGGACGGTCTTTCAGCTGTTTTGCCGTCCAGTCTAATTAACATATTACACTTTTATTATTATAGATATATATATATTGCCATCCATCAAATGTATGATGCTGCTGCCAATAATAATAAATCACATCCTATATAATAAAAGCCTAATATGCTAAGTGCCTGCTCAACTGGTTGGCCATTCAACCAATCAAAGCATAATATGCTAATGATATGCTAAGGCCACTCAACTGCTCGCTATGACGTGCACTGACCACCAGGGGGCAGACACATCAACTGGTAGGTTAGCTTGCTGCTGGGGTCTGGCAGAGATGAGGACTGAACTGGATGGGCAGGACATGCCCTGGAGCCCTCCTGTGGCCCCTCCCTTGCTGGCCAACCTCCAGTGTCCCATCCCGGCCCCAATCATGCACCGGTGGGGTCCCTTGGTCTGGCCTGCACCCTCTCGCAATCCGGGACCCCTCGGGGGATGTTGGGGAGCCGGTTTTGGCCCGATCCCATAGGCCAGGCCGAGGGACCCTACTGGTGCATGAATTCCTGCACCGGGCCTCTAGTTTTAACATAAAAGCTTTAAAGAATGCTGAGGAAGTTTCTGTTATTGAGTATTTTCCAATCTGTAGGTAACAAAAGTACAGTGTAGCTAGGGGGGAAAAGTACACTATCATACTGACTTTGTGACACTCTAAAATTCTTAACCATGAATCCAAAATGAGCACTTAATGTTTCTAAACAATCCTCCTTTCTTTAATGACTTAGTTCTTCCACTCTCAGAAATGACTACAGTATTTTATAACTTCTTTTATCTTCATATACCCATGCCTCCGTATACTTCTTTTGCTCTGAATTCCTGCTGATTATCTTGCCCAACATGATAAATAGAAACGATCAGACAAAACCCCCTTATATCTCAACCCAACATGACCCAGCTCCACATTATCTGCTTCCCTTGTGAGTTGACATGTGAGGTGACCATACTCCCACATCAGGACAGCTACTCCAACAGTGCACTCACTCCCTCCCTCTGATCTTAAGAACACCCCCCCCCCCCCCGACCCTGTGCCATTACAACCTCAATATCCTGCATCAGCCTTTTTTCTCTCTTTGGGTCATCTCTATTAGCAAATAAACTTAGGCTCAGTCATTGAAAGAGCCATGAAGTTAAATTGCATCCATATGCTCCAACATTATTTCCTTATTGATGCTCTTCTTGCCCAACCCACTCCCAGTCACTCTCCTTCACATGATCTTGTTTATTCTCTTCATAGCTTCCACCAGTATCTGAGTATTTTGTTCATGCATTCTTCATTTGTCTCCATCTCTCTTCCCTACTAGCATATTTACTCTAGGGAAGCAGAAAACTTGTCTGATTTGTCTGCCACCACTGAATTCTCAGAGTCCAGGGCAGGGCTGGGCACACTGAAGAGAGGGAGGGAGGGAGGGAGGGAGGGAAAGAAGGAGGGAAGGAGGGAAGGAAGAATTGAAAGGAAGGTCAGAGATCTTCATATGGTCCCCATCTTTATGGGACTCACATTCTCTCCTAGTCCAGTGAAAAGATATATAGACAGATAACTACAATAAACCTATTATAATATTACTAGAGGCCCGGTGCATGAAATTCATGCATGGGTAGGGCCCCTTGGCCTGGCCGGCAATCAGGGCTGATCAGAGCCTTCCAACTGCCAGGTGGGGCCTACCTTCATTCCATGCCGCCCCCTGGTGGGTCAGCGCATGTCATAGCTAGCGATCGAACTCCTGGTCTCCTGGTTGAACTCCCACAGGGACAATTTGCATATTAGGCTTTTATATATATAGATAAATTGGTTTGATGGTGGATAGCTATCTGTCTTGTTTGTTTTTTAAATATGAGAGATGTTACACTAAGGCAAATGAGAAAATAATTTATGTGATATAAATTATCCCCTCCATGAATCTAGAATTTTTAAATTTTTTTTTCATTTATAATTTATATTAAATATTATTTTGTATTAGGTATACATCATAGTGGTTAGATAGCCATATGCTTTACAAAATGTTTCCCTCAATATTTCCAGTACCAAATTGGCACCATACATACTTATTACATTATTATTCACTATATTCCCTATGTTATACTTTACATCTCCATGACTATTTTGTAACTACCAACCTGCACTTCTTAATCCCTTCACCTTTTTCACCCATCCTCCACATCTCCTCCCCTCTAGCAACCTTCAGTGTGTTCTCTGTGTCAGAATCTATTACAATTTTGTTTATTTTGTTCTTTAGATTCCACATATATGTGAATTCACAGGGTATTTGTCTGCTTCCAAACATTTTTAAGCCTCTATTTTTAATAGCACAATTGTAGTGTGAAATCATTCATTTAATCTGTATGAATTAGTTTAGTTGAATTGCTTTCATTTTATCATGAGAGTGAATCAAATTTAATGGGAAAGTTGAGAGGAAGAAAAAGAAAAAATTATTTGAAGGTCATGTGTACTGCAACTGAAAACTCTTAACTGTAATGATATGCATATTTACCTCTAAATTTTCCTACTGGAATTTCTCCTCTTGTGCTAGTTAAGCAATGTCATTGCATGCCTATATGTGAGTCCTCTTTGACACATGTAGATTATATCCTGGATGGTGGTACTGGAGTTTCCTACAAATACCTGAACTAGACAAATCTAAACAAAACCTATTACCATTTTTTCCAAAATCTGTAACCCTTCCCTTCAAAGTGTGTATGCAAGAAATTAGCAAAATATAGTATGTTACACATCCATGTAGGCAATTTATATTCACAGATTTAAAATGTAAATGGGAACCTATCCTAAGAAAATATTATCAAATACAAATATTTTACATACAAAGAAATGAATTTCAGTATTATATGTATTAAATTTCTGCCAGTAAAGAGATGTTTAAAAACTATGCTTTCTGTCTTGAGGAAGTATTATGCAGCCATTAGAAGTGATGTTAATGCCTTAGCTGGTTTTGCTCAGTGGATAGAGCATCGGCCTGTGGACTGAAGGGTCCTGGGTTCAAGAAGGGCACATGCCCAAGTTGCGGGTTCAATCCCCAGTGGGGGGCATACAGGAGGCAGCCTGTCAATGATTCTCTCTCGTCGTTGATGTTTCTATCTCTCTCTCTCTCTCCCTTCCTCTCTGAAATCAATAATTATATATATTTTTAAAAGTGATAATAAAGATTTTGTAACTGTTTGAGTAATGCTAATTATAAAATAAGTGAAAAGATTATTACAACTAATTAAAAATATTTTTCTACAAAATGAGAGTAGTTTTTCAAAAAGTTCATATCCCTTTGACAAAAAAGGGAAAGAAAGATAAAATTGTTTTTAATAATGAGGAAATGTACATGATTATATTTTCCAAGTATTCTACAGTATCCAAGTACCATTTAGAAAAAAAGCAGCAACACCTGTTTATATTAAAATCATTGTTTTAAATCATATCTACTTAAGAAAAGACTTGTTGGAAAAATAGGAGCTATAAATCAAGATTTATCTGCCTCACTTACATGTTTGTTTCTATTCCCTTAAAGAAAAAAGAAAACATATTCATCTGCTTTCTTATACAGCAACCAGTTCCTTGCCAATGTGATTCTCACAATAAAGGTTAGGTCACTGAGCAAGCAATAGAACTTAAATTGAATAAATTGAATATTTCAAAAAGGATTGCTATTTGCATTTGAAAATTATGATAATAGTTAAAAGCCAAAATCTTTACTGAGTGAGCTTGCTCACATTTCTAGGAGAAAGGTAAAGGTATAAAGCCATCTGCTAAATGTTTGAGAGGCCTATAAAAGTTGGTAAGCTACATTAAAAAATAAGATTACTTTGAATGAACTAAAACCACTTACAGTAGTTCCATGTGGCATGTTATAATTATGATTCAGAGCCTGATTTTTCTTTTATGAAGAAAAAGCCCTTTCAACCTTTTTTCAAATGTTCAAATCTAATCAAGTCTCCAGCCTATTATCATTTTAAATTAAAAGTCACAATCATAGAAACTCAATTCTGGGCCGAGAGAAAATCAACAGCCTCTGTATCCAGAGTTCCATTTTGTTTATGTTCTGCATATGTGGCTCATTTCTTTTTCTAAACAAATATGTTCACATTTTGATTGGATAGTTAAATATTTCAGTTTTATCCTACCATTCACTAAACTAGATGTAAATTAATGGAAGGGAACATGATGGCAGTGAAACTACGTTTCTCTTTCTTGGAAAACAAATGCATCATCTCTGCCCTGATGTTTATGTTCTGTGAAATCCCTCAGCTGGGCTGGAAACTTATTTTCCGTGGGGGGCCGTTATGGTGTGCAGTGTTATATCACAACCACATCATGTCTCGACTTTAGAAGAAATCTGGGAAAATGGTTTGTTATGGACCATTTTCCAAATGCGCTTTGTATTTCATTCTAAATGTATATTTATTAATACTTATTTTTCTAAAATACAATGAAATAGGCATTTCAAATATGTTTCCTGTGCCCAATAGTCATCAGACAATATTCAGTAATACATTACTGTAACCACTGATAACCAGAAAACAATAGTCTGACATCCAAAATAAAGAGGAAATGAAAAGTAGCTCTATATACCTATAGAATTTAGTGAATATGCAAAAAGTATAAATAGGCCAAAATATAAAATTTTATGGGTCATCATAATGATAGCACCTATTCCTAAATATATGTTATCTGCACCATGCTGAAATAGAAAAAAAAATATCACTCAAAAAAAGAAGTACTAGACTTCAGGTATTAAGAAGTATTAAAACATGTCCTATGAGTGGCCACTTTCCAAATTTCCCTTGAAATTGAGTTTAGTTGAGAAAGCACTGCACATAGCATCAAAAGACAGAGCTCAAGCCTTGATTTTATCATTAACTTTTCAGTCATTTTTTAAATAGCATCAGTTATTTAGTTAAATAAAAGTATTAAACACAATGATATCTCTAGATGAATTTATACAATATAATTCTCAGTTTCTTCATGCTATAATATTATCAACAGGGTCAAAATTGATGAGCTCTAAGAAAAATAAGTAAGCCTGTAAGAAAAATTTTATAAACCTTTTTTTTTAAAGATTCTTGGCAATGTCTAAGAATCAACTAGAGCCACAGGAAAAGAATAGTATTGAATACATTATACACTAAAAATTATTCACTTGACTTAATTTCAAATTCAACTGCAGTGTACCTTCTGAAAAAGAGCTGCCGGTGATAAGGTCATCTTTAATTTCCTGTAAAGCCTTTTGAATGTGCCCTTTGAAACTTCAAAAACAATCACAAAATCTTCACAAAAACATTAGTGGATCAGCAGGAACTCTTATTCATGGCTGGTGGGAATGCAAAGTGATATAACCACTTTGGGAGGTAGCTGGGCAGTTTCTTACAAAACTAAACATCGTTTTACTCTGTGATCCAGCAATAGCACCAGTCAGTGTTTACCCAGAGGAGTTGAAACCGTATGTCTACTCAAAAACCAGCACACAGATGTCCACAGTAGCTTTATTCTTACTTGTCAACACTTGGAAGCAAACAAGGTGTCCTTCGGTAGGTTAATTGGTAATTAAATTGTGGTGCATACAAACAATGAATAATGTTTGTGCTCAAAAGAAATGAGCTACCAGCCATGAAAATACCTGGAGGAACTTTAAGTGGACATACTAAGCAAAAAAAGCCAATCTGAAAAGACTGCATACTATATGATTCCATCTATGTGCTATTCTAGAAAAGGCAAAACTATGGAGAAAGTATAAAGGTCAGTGGTTGCTAGGAGATGGGGGTGGAAGGAGTGATGAATAGAAAGAGCACAGAGGAATTTTAGAACAGAGAAAATATTCTATATATAAAACTATAAAAATGGAAGCATGTTATTAGTCCAAACCCATAGAATGTAGAACAGCAAGAGTGAACCATATTGTAAGCTATGGACCTTGAGTAATTATGATATGCCAATGTAGATTCATGAATTCTAATAAATCTTACCACTCTGGTGAGTGAAGTTGATATTGCAGGAGTCTATGTATGTGTGGGGATAGAGGGTATATGGGGAATCTCTGTACGTTTTGCTCAATTTTGCTGGGAACCTAAGAGTTCCATAAAATATAAATTCTTAATTTAAAAAAATAAAAGTACTCAACATCTTTAGTGAACACACAAGCTGTATCACATTTCCAAGGGTGAAAAGACAGGTTCCTTGGCAAGAAACCAACATTAACGTGTGTTTTTTTATTATTCTCTATAGTACAAATAATTTTTAACCCACTGTGATATTTTTCACTCAAGGGTCTTCATGTAAAAAGTATCCATTTAAAACAACATATTTTTGCCTAAATTTTCCAGTTGGCTATTGACCCTGACTGAAAATCTTGCTATGGACCAAGACTTTTATGTCCTGAAACTTTTGATTCACTTAAGGATTCAAATTTTCAGATACACCTAATCAGATTCATCAAGATAGAAGAAGATACTCAAATCAACACATGGTATGGTTTTGATTCACCCAGAGGTAGGTAAAGGCTTTCTTAGAAGCAGATCTTTATTTTGTTGGTTGCATAAATTCCTTCACCTGACTCTCTTCACTTTCTGGAAATCTTTGCAAAAAGGGAAAGTTCCTCATTTTTTCTAATTTATGAAAAATAAAATTAATAGTTTCCAGGGTGAATTAGGATTTGATTTTGGCAGCTGGAGTCCAGGGATGACTACCTGCAAGCCACTACAATCTGAGAGACAGAAGAACCATTAGGTGTTACATAGATTTAGCAAAAATTACAAATGTAGTGTTGTTTTTTTATTATGTGCCTAAATTAGCTCTTTAACCATGATATTATAAATCTGGGAGAAATCTTAGAGATCACCTACAATAGTTCCCTTTAGAGACAAAGAAATGTGAACATGAGATGAACTTAGATACCCTGCATTATAATTACAAATAATAAAAATACATGTACATTTTAATGGTGTAATATATACATACTAGAGGCCCGGTGCACGAAATTTGTACATTTGGGGGGGGGATCCCTCAGCCCTCAGGGGATGTCCAACCTACGGGGAGCTGGCCTAAGCCCTCAGTCAGACATCCTTAGCGCTGTGGAGGAGGAGGGAGAGGCTCCTGCCACCGGCACTGAGCTCACCAGTCGTGAGCCCAGCTTCTGGCTAAGCGGCGCTCCCCCTGTGGGACCGCACTGACTACCAGGGGGCAGCTCCTGCATTGAGCATCTGCCTCCTGGTGGTCAGTGTGCGTCATAGCGACTGGTCATTCCGCCATTCGGTAGATTTGCATATTAGCCTTTTATTATATAGTATTATATAGTATAATGTAACCATTTTTAAAAATTGAGTAGACTGGTGGTTGCTATAGGGGAGGGGGTTTGGAGCACTGGATGAAAGAGGTTAAGGGATTAAGAAGTATAAATTGGTAGCTACAAAATAGTTATGGGGATGTGAAATACAGCATAGGAAACACAGTCAATAATATTGTGATAACTATGGTGCCAGGTGAATACTAGAAATATCAGGGGGAACCCTTTGTAAAGTATATGATCATCTAACCACTATGCTGTACACATGAAACCAATATAAAATAATACTAATAGTAAAGTTTAATTAAAGAATGCTCTTAAAGTTAAAAATATCTCTTTCCAAGATATGTAATTTTATCAATATCAAATTATTAATTTGTGGGTTTATTTTGCTCATATACACATTTTTTTAAACCATAAGGATCTAAACATGTCCAGCCTGTAGGTTCTCATGGCAAAATGCTTTAATATCAAAAGTAGGGGATTCCAATGTCAGCTGTGGTTTTGGTCAGTTAAAACATTCACGAAGCAGAATTAATTCTGTTAGGCCACCAGGGTGCTATTTAATGCATGGCACTAATTACTGGACTGAAAAGATTATACTATTTTCAGACAGGCTTAATAACTCTCTTAGGACAGCAATTAAGAAAGTTGGAGTCTTTGCTGTAAAGTCATTTCTTGAGTAAAATGGGATTCCTGTGGGAAAGGCACTCTTTAAATGCCACTCAAATATTAGTCACATATTATTGTTAAATTCACCGTCAGCAAGACATGGAAAACACAGAGTCTAAATAAGGTATAAATTGTTGCTATGACAAGGTAGAATGTATAGTTATATGTTGCAAGTTGTTGAAGACACCAAAAAAAATCTATCTAAAAATAAAAATAGTTGTAAATTATTTTTGAGAGAGTAGCAAATCATCTTTAAAATCTTCCTTGTTTTGGGGGGAAAAAAAGGTAAGGGAAGTAAAAATGCCAATTTTAATTGTGCCATTTACTTCCAGGTGCCATGAAGGTGTAGGTCTGATAACTGGAGTCATTTTACATTGCATCAAGTAAAATAATGCTACTCTTCTGCCATGGCTGAATAAAAAAAAAAACACATAAATACTAGAGCAGAAATTTAAACCAAATTTTATAGCGATGATAATTACCTATTTTTTCTTTCTCAGTGATTTGACATTTTCAAAGCATTTATATTTTTTCATTTTATTACTCTTCGTTGCAACAAATACTCATTATGTGCCTATTCTGTGCAAACCACTGTATGAGATTCGGGCCCAATAAGATTACAAGTGATACAGACTTCCTTTCAGGTTCCTGTTTTTAATCAACAAATATCTCTCAATCAAATTTATATCAATATGTTATAAATGAATGATTATGCTTTTGCGATTATTATTTATTTTACAAATAAAGAAATTGAAAGAATTGGCAAATACAACAAATACATTTACTTCCTGCCACTTTTATGCCACAAACCCCAATTCATACAACTATCATCTGTTGCCTAGATTTTTTGCAGCATCTTACTAAAGCTCCCCTGCCACCACATGCACCCCCTACAATCTATTGTCACCAAGGCAATCACAATAATCTTCCTTTACCAAAACCATGGTCATCAGTCACCTCTAGTAGTTCCCTGTTGCTCTCAGAATAGCACACAAAATCCCTTAGGCACACAAGATCTGGATCCTGCATGTTTCTATAGTACTGGTTCTGAGAATTCTCTCAAAACACCTCTGTTCAACCTTCAGGCCTATGGAAATATTTATATCTTCCTTGCACTGGGGACTTTACATGCCTTATTTCCTCTCTGCAGAGCCATTGACCCTTCTTTCTTCTAATTCCTACATCTCCTTTAGGTTTCACATTCCATATTGCTTCTTCTAAGTAGCCTTTCCTTGTTTCCAGAACTTAGGAGCTTCTGATGGGAACTGGAACAGTGCCTTTGCTTCCATCTATTTGTTCTTTCAGAAAGTCTTTATTAGAGCACTGTCACACCCCTAGCAAAGTTAGCACTCTATTCTTTATTTTTTATCAATCCTCACCTGAAGGTATTATGTCATCGCTTTTTAGAGCATGGAAGAGAGAGGGAAGGACCTAGAGAAACCAGGATGTGAGAGAAACACATCCATTGGTTGCCTCCTGCACATGCCTGTCCAGGGCCCAGGAAGGGGAGGAGTCTGCAACCAAGCTAGGGGCCCTTGAATGGAATGGAACCCGAACCCTTAAGTCTGCAGGCTGAGGTTCTATCCACTGAACCAAACCGGATAGGGCTCAACCCTAGAGATTAAAAAAAATAAATAAATGCCCAGCCGGCATGGCTCAGTGGTTAAGTGTAGACCTATGAACCCAGAGGTCACTGGTTGGATTCCCGTCAGGGCCAACATCAGGGTTGTGGGCTCCATCCCCAATGGTGGGCGTGCAGGAGGCAGCAAATCAATGATTCTCTGTCATCATTGATGTTTCTATGTCTCTCTCCCTCTGCCTACCTCTCTGAAATCAATAAAAATGTATTTTAAAAAGAAAGAAAGAAAGTCTTTATTAAATAGCTACTATGTGCCAGGCCTTATTCTAGGAGCTTGGGATCCATCAGTGAACAAAAAAACAACAACAGAATCCCCGCTGCCATGGCACTTATAAGAGGAGACAACTACCAAAGTAATGAATAGATTAATTATAAATACAGTACACTAGAAGGACATATGGTGGGGGCAGAACAGAGTAAGGGCAATGGTACATACCTTGACAGGTGCAGAAATTGCAATTTTATAAATTTTATTTTTTAAAATATATTTTTATTGATTTCAGAGAAGAAGGGAGAGGGAGAGAAACATCAATGATGAGAGGCAATCATTGATTGGCTGCCTCCTGCATGCCCCCCACTGGGGATCAAGCCTGCAACCCAGGCATGTGCCCTTGACTGGAATTGAACCTGGGACCCTTCAGTCCGCAGGCCGATGCTCTATCCATTGAGCCAAACTGGCTAGGGCAGAAATTGCAATTTTAAATAGAGATTCTGCTATTGTCTTCCTTGAGTAGATGGCATTTGAACAAAGATCTAAAGAGTGCAGGAGGCTTAGCCATGGAGATATTTAAGAGGAGAATGGTACAGAAGAGGAAATAGCACAAACACCTTAAAGTGCTTAAGAAAGAACAAAAAGGCCCATGTGGCTGAGGCAGCGTGAGCAATGGGTGGGGAGAGTGCAGATAGAGAAGGTCATGTGACCAGGAGACAGAGGATTTAGGGCTTTATCAGCCAATGGGATGACTTTGGTTTTCCCTCAGGTGAAACACACAGCCATTGGGGGGCTTGGAGCAGACAGTGTGACATATTCTAATTGTGGTTTTAAAAGGACCACAGACATGGTGTGGAGGAAGGGGAACCAGTATAGGCGATCATTCCAATGATCCTGGCAGAGACGATGGTGGTTGGATTTAGACGGCACAGAAGAGGTGATAAGAAGGGAGCCAGAGCTGATAGGATTTGCTGACAGATTGAATGTGGGTTACTGGGGAAAAATAACAACTGAAAAGAAAAGATTGTTGAGGGAATAGTTTGCAGGGCTTAAATGTTGTGAATCTCCCTGAATCTGTCTTGAGCGATTGCATCGCTTTGAGTCTCCATATATGTTGCACTTTCCTAAGTGCCTCCCCTGCTTTCCCTCTTGCTCAGCCATGTGCAAAGCCCTGCTCAGGTGCCCCCCCCCCCCCCCCCCCCCCCCCCCGCCCCGCTCAGAAAGCCTTCCTTACCATCACTCCTCCCATTCTGGCATAACCAGAAGCAGCGCTGCCATATTTTACATGTAGCTTTCTCTATATTTGCTTATTGCCATGTTTGTCTCTTCCGTTCAACAGTGGAATATATATTGAGTTTCTGGTCCACTAGTACATGAACATACATGTCTTTGTTCGGATGAACTCCTACTTAAAGCCATATTCTCCCAGGGATTTTCTGTAAATGTGATCAAGCTTCCAAAGCCATACAAACTCTGCCTCCTAGTGACACCTATGTTTCTAAAGCTGTGCTAAGTCATTGTAAATGTTGAGTCTTCACGGCAACCTGGGAATTAATAGCTACTGCTGAATTGTGGAGACAAGAACTGCACATCCAACACTGAATCAGGGCCACAGTGTTTAAAGCGTATGCTCTGTGCTGCTCTCCACCATGAGGGGCCAGCAGGATCTCTCTGACATTTGGCAGGAGCACCCAAGAGGGAGGGCAAAGGGAGTGAAATGCTACAGCAGGGAGGGAGCAAAGAAAGGTCACCAGGCAGGCTCTCAACAGAGGGAAATTTGGTGCTGAGTTTTGGCAAAAATGTTAAAAGAATGCACTGCCAAGATCTCTCCTACCCCCGAATCACTTTGCATTTTCATGCATGACATGGGAACTGTAATAATGATATGACTTCCACAAGAAAAAAAATCATCTCATTTTGCTTTCATCTTTCTCCCAGCAGGCAGCAGTGGGAGGCAACACAATGACTAATAGAGTATTCAAAGAGGGCACTTTAGTTCCATGTGAGGATGAATGCCATTTGCACTCTTCATCTGATAACTTAAATGGTACCATCTCTGAATGGATGGAAGCCTGCAATTCCACACAACTGGGTCAGTAGTCAGACCTCCACTGAGCGAGGGGGACACACAGTGACACCGGCTGGAAAACTCGGTGTCCACTGGCCTTTGCAGAAGCCTGTTAGGTGACAGTAGTTCCACAAGCCCACACTGCAGTTACACGCAGTATTCATGCTGAATCTCAATCGAAGTCACCAAACAAGTCACCTAGTTTTGAGAGAAAATGAACTCTGGGTTATTCTTTCACATCCTATGGGATGCTTTTTGGAATTTGACTTGAAGTTAATAGGATCCATTTACACATCCAAAAGTTGAGAACTTCAAAAGCTTTGGATCCTTATTGAGAACTAGTCTCATAGCCAGACACAAATTGAAAGACAAACATCAATATTTGTTTTTTCCAAGATGTGCAGAAAAACAACACAAAGTGTCTCTGTGACGGAGAGACATAACTGTGAGAGCAACTGAAATAACACTGTCTTGGACTGATTCATACACAAGCTATTTATGATACACAAAGAAACAGACTAAATCTATGCATCTAAAAATGTTTTGCAACGTTTGCTCTTAATTTTTGTAAGTCTAGTTTCGTAAAGAATGAACATCATCTTCTGCCACTCACTCCTCGTCCCACTCTTTGCCAGGTTTTACTCTTATCTCTGCTCTCAATAAGGTGACCACCAGCGGAGAAATACCTTCCTATAAATAGCAGGAATATTTGATATTTGGAGCTAAATCTGTGCATGTATGTGTATACCCAATAAAATTCACGGAATAAACAGATGAAGACCTCAACGTGTCCAAACCCATGAAAAATAAAAGAGCAATCTGCATGGTACTTGTATCAGAGCAGTGCATTGCACTCAGCATTCAGAGATTCTATGTCTTTTTTAATTACTAAAATCAATTGAGATTTTTATCTTCTTCCTAAAGTGTCCCAGAGAACAGGCTACTAGCGAGCAGGTAGATATCAACGGTGATGTAGATATAGCTGTAGATATTGGCAGGTGGACACATACCTTAATTGTAGTTGTGTGTGCTCCAGGGTATTCTTTTTCTTCCAGTGTTGACCATCTTTCTATAAACTTAGATACCAGGGAATCATCATAGTCCACTATCTGAAATCCAGACACGTTTGCACCCCCAAACTGAATTTTTAATAGGTCTCCATCCGTAAATCCCTAGACAGAGAATACATTTATGTCCAATAGAACTTGACATTTATCAAATAACTCTATGCCTTGTGGATTTTACAAATGTCAAAGAACGTATGAGAGATGAAAAGCCTATAGTAAATGTTTCATGTATTTTCCAGCCAAAATTCTTCACCAGAATCTAGCATAGCCTTGGCATCATAGTGGGTCCTTAATCCATGATTGCTTATTGGCTGTACATACATAAGAGTTCTCCATTTCATGGAGAAGGACTGGGTTTTATTTATTATATCTACCACAGAGCACCTCAGGGGGTTACAGATACTTAGTAATGAGTTACTGCTCCAAGAACTCTAACACTATGAGCAAATTATTCCTATGATCTGAGCTGGTTGCTCTTTTTCTCTACTCTGCAGCTGTGACCCTAGTGGCCCTACACTGCTTTTCTTAGTAGTTCTCCTGTTTCCTGGATCACTTTTCTGTCATCTTTTACTCCTCTCGTCTACTAGAGTCAATAATTTCCTCAGGCACACTGGAGGTAAACTTTTGAGATGTTGAGTGTCTGAAAATACCTTTATTTTGCTCTAACATTTGATTAGTATTTTGGCTGGGCATAGAATTTTAATTCAAAAACCTCAAAGCATTGTTCCATTGACTTTCATGGTTTCTATTGAAAAATGCAATTTTATTATTTCTTATTATTTTTTGGATGTGACCTGCTTCATACACCTGCCCTCTTCCCACCAACCTGAAATCTTTAAAATATTCTATTTATCTCTGCGATTGTATGATGATTTTTTTAAAAAATACTGTGTGTCTCATTTGTGGAATATAATGAACAACATAAACTGATGAACAAAAATAGATCCAGAGACAGAGAAGCATCGAACAGACTGTCAAACTTCAGAGGGAAGGCAGGGGAGGATGGGGGGAGGGGGTAGAGAGCAACCAAAGGACTTGTATGCATGCATATAAGCATAACCAAGGGACACAGACACTAGGGGGGCAATGGGGGGATAAGGACACATATGTAATACCTTAATAAAGAAAAAAATATACATTGTATGTACTCAATGGTCATATTTTTGTCCTTTTTATAGGAAATTTTTCTGAATGTTTCTTTGATAATTTCCTTCCCCTATTTTCACAATTACGTCCATCTAAATGCTTATACTCAGTAACACTGTTTTATATTATACTAGAGGCCCGGTGCACAAAAATTTGTGCACTCGGGGGGC
>NW_005354829.1:6392039-6404150 GCF_000412655.1 Myotis brandtii
GCAGCAAGCAAGCCTTGTGCTCGCTTCAGTGCCTGGCTGCCGGCCGCCATCTTGGCTGACAGTTAATTTGCATATACTCACTGATTAGCCAATGAAAAGGGTAGCGGTCGTACGCTAATTACCATGTTTCTCTTTTATTAGTGTAGATTGTTATTTTGTTACCTAATCTGAAAGATTTTCTCAACTTTATCCTTAAAGTCATTCAATTTTACTTACTACATTAGAAAATAAGTGAACTTCCCAGAGCTCTTTCTTATTCTCTAATTTTTTCTTTCCCATAGCATCCTTTTCTTTTTATAGATTATATATTTTCTCTTATTTCTCTGCAGATACTCATTACATATTTAAACATTTTTCGTGTAGTTCCTGTTTGCCCTGTTTCTGTTTATGTGTATTGCATTCTTCATGGCAAATACTTTTTCTCAAATATCTGCTTATGCTTGGTTATTTAATAGTAAGACACTTGAAATTCCTGTGTGCATGAGGGAGGCTCACTGAGTGTGCTTTACTGAAAGGTAGATGGGGTGGGGGGTAGACAGCAATGCTTATTGTCAATATTTGAGGAGTTGAAGAAATGAGAAAAGGATCCATTATGAACTGCATCTTTATCACTTTATGTACAATTTATCCCTTTAAATGCTATATCAGGAACTTACAGCCTAAGCAAGCATTCAGCAATTCCTGAGGAAATTAACCAAAAATGTAAAGATTTTTCTCTTGCATAACTGCCAACCGTAACACTCATCAGACCCTGGACAGAAAAAAAGGGGCATCCTCAATCAATAGTTTGGAAGATGAAAAGCCCTTCAAATTTGGAAAGCATTCTTCAATTTTAAATGTCAGTGAAATTTTCAAGTGTTCTATAATTTCTCAGAAACTGAAACTCACTACAGATTCTTTGAATTTACTGATTCATCAGAAATTCCATATGGCAAGGATACCAAGTATTCAGAGAAGGAAAAGCAAAACTTGAATTCAGAGAAAAGATTGGGTAGGTTGCTCCCTAGAAGCATCATAGCAACATGAACTTTCTTTTTCTTTCTTTTTAAAACATTTTTACTTTGGTCACTCAAACACTTGTTTCATAGTGTCTGTTATCAACTCTCAAATTGATGAGCCACCTTCTGTCATTATTTCTCAATGTTCCAATAAAATCATCTCCATCTGGACATTTTTAAAGATCGCAGCTTTCAATGTGGCTGTGTGTTGTTCATCAAATGGCACAATTCACACAGGGGACTGACTGTCCAGGCTGTTTTCTGCTCAGAAATTTGGTTCTGAAGAGACTGAATACAGAGCTAATCTATTTTAACTCTTGCTTCTTCAGTAGGGAGTGATTTAGGACCTACAATATCATATTATAAGGGTAAGTTCTAATGAATTTTTAGAGTAGTTAGCCATTTCATTGCCAAATAGAAATTTATCTTGAACAACCAATTTCTCTCAATAGCATATAGGTTTGAGGTTTAATATTCTAAATCACTGGTGTCACCTTCTAGTAAAAATATTTATCAGTTACAAGGTTGTAATTTATTTTCTCTTATCTCCTTCCATCACTACTAGAAATGTTTTCTCATGTAACAATCTAATATTCTAGACACTATGAAATAAATCTGCATTGGTATAAATATGAAACTTTTTCAGAGTCCTATTATGCTATTTAGAATAATCTTTCATTCTCTCCCTCTGTCCAACTTTTCTTGCCTTTTTTCCTGAGATTTGGGAGGGACGATGTTTCCAATCACATAGAATTGTACTTATTAAAAGAATACAAATCTTTGTAAAAGTAAAACTTTAAGCTTATTTTATTGCTGATATAAAAGGTATTTTAAAAAAGAAAATATCTAATAATTCAAAATTGGTTCTGTATAATTGAAAGGGAGATACAATTAACCACTTGGACATTCAATACATTCTTTGATAGGAATCATAATGAAAATGTGATTAGCTATGGGAACCCAACTTTCATCGTGTTGCTTATACAGCAAATAGTAAATAAATAATATTTAACCTTTCTATATTTGGGTATTTCCTGGTTTAATTTTTACTGAGACATTCTCACAAATTTGCATTTACTTTGAATATTACCTGTGCTAAACACTTTAAAGGAATGGGCAAAGGGTAAAGTTTATAAAATACAGTGACAGTGAGATACAAGGGGAAATTGGGAGAGTTAAAATTTATATATTTTTGAAAATTTTCCTGTAGTTAAAATACATCTTCTAAGACAATTTATAAAGCTTGTCAAATACTGTTCTATAATTTATTATATCATTTATAATAAGAAGAAATTGACTAAAAATGTAAAGTGGGAAGTAAATCTAAACAGAAATTCAGAAATATATTATCACCTAATCAATCAATATAAACAAAATATATTTTTATGAATACCACTGATAAATGCTGGTTGTTCAAAAGTTTTTTAATTAATAGGATTCTTCATTAAAATTATTAATTCACCTACCAGATTTGCAATGATATAATGGTATCCTTTAACATGTTTTCCAATGGTAATAACCTAACACAGATAAAGAAAAAATCATTTAATAAATATTAGTAATATAAATGTAAAATTACTAACATAATGACCTGACTCAGAAAAAAATGAAATAATTCACTTCTCTGTTTTTTTGATATTCCACAATGAGTCATATTTGATAAAATATAATTACCAAACCCAGAGAATACTTTTCTCAGGAAAAAATAACAGTACATTTTAGTACCTAATAGATGTTAACTTTCAAAGTCAATAACTTAACAAAGTAGTGAAAATAAGGCCACAAGATTTAAAGAATTTAAAAACAAAAACATGTTGAATCCATGTCACAATTTTATTCCTACATAGCTATGTTTTTTGTCCTTTCAATGAAACATTAAGCAGCTAAAATCAACATCTGAGATTTCATATTCGCACGTCTACATTCAAAGATAATCACACAGAGTTTATAGTCATACATAAATTTAAAACAACTATTAACAAGCATATAAATGAACTATTTTGTGGATCTATAAAATAATATTTCTATATTAAGAGTCTTGAAATGTTTATAGCTTAGTTCAAATAAACATTATTATTTCTAGCTTGAGGCAGCAAAGTATCGGAGAAGCTATTTATCCATAAATCTAAGTCAAAAATCAATAGCAAAATAAATGCATTATGGAACAAGTGGCTGTTTTGGTAATGCTGGAACAGTTTTGGACTTTGTTGAATCAATTTGATATTTCACTGATCTATATCAGTTACAAAGAGAGTGTAAGTGGTAAAATGGCTATGTTTTAGTCCTGATACTTGGATATTCAAGTGTAATTTTTATTTTTAATAAAATAGCTACACCAATGGAAAGCATGACATGCCAGGGCAATAGACTAAATTTCCAATCATTAACCTCCCTGCTTGATTGTTTTGGTGGCTTCCTGTTGCTTTGAGCATAAAAGTCAAAATCATTCATATGCTGCAAAATCCAATGGTGTTTCAAGCTTCTCTGGGCCCACTTTTCCCTCTTCTTACACAGGAGACTTCTGGCCTTTCAGTATTTTTGTAACAAAAAAGGCTTATTTCCATCCCATTGGGGCTTCACACATTCTGTTTCCTCTACTTGGATAGCTCTCTCCACCACCATATCCTTTGTCTTGTTCCATCTTAAGGCACAATGACTCTCAGCCCAATGGAATATCCTGAAGGACTTCCCTGACCTTCCCTTGTCCCAGGCAGTCAGGTGCTCCATGAGCAATGCATTTAGTTAAAGAGCAAGGGCAAAATCCTGGGAAGTATTCTACCATGTTACTTTGATAATGAGTGGTAGTTGTTTGGAAGGGAGTTAGAACTTACATTACTTTCTAAACTATTTTTATGTAACAACACTCAATTGGCTTTTCTAAAAAACGGACCCTCTATATTGAAAGGAGAATTGTGAAGACAAGATATCCTTCTGAATGAAAAAATATATATTAATAAGCATCAGCTGAATTGAGTTGACTATGTCCTTCGTATTTCCTACTGATATCTGTTGGTTCTGCTTACTGTTCAATCTATCTTCTGGGGATTAAGAAAAAAACAGTATAAATGGTACTACCAGTAGTCCCTACTTGAATTTAGTGTTCTTAAGAGGAAGGAGGGATATGAAAACTGATTATCCCTACTTCTATATAAGAATTAGTGTCGACCGTACTAACAATCATGTATTTGCTTTATAATAACCATTAGTATTGTTTTAACAATAGTAAGTTACATTAATTTCTTAATGTTTTTTATGACTCAGAGTGTTTCCTACTGAAATACCACTAGAAATAAGTGTCTCCAGCTTTCATCAAATGATAGAAAAACTCATAATCAAAACAAAGTTTAATTCTATTACTAACTTTAAGCTACTATGAAAATAAAATTTTGTCACATCTCAACTCTCAATTATTGATAAAATGAGGAAGTAAATAATGTTTTCTTGAAATGTACTTTGACCTGCTTTTTGCCTAGTAAACTCTATTCCTTGAAGGCCTTCCATAATCTCCCAGTCTAAATTATCTCTTTTTGTAATTTAGAAAAGTAACATCCTGTTCTTTTCATTCATAGTATGTACCATTATCATAATAATGCATTAATTTCTGTAATTATACCATGAATATTCACCTTGATGGGGACTTGACTGATTTGTTTAACATTACTGCTTTGAATTTACTCCAGTGCCTGTCCAGTAAACATTAGACACTTGGGAAAATTTAGTGAATAAATAAATGAGTGAATCTACACTAGCCACATAGAGATGATCTTTATAGATCATCCCACCCATGTTAAGATAGGTACTTCCTCTTCCATACTCTTAAACCACATTGATTATCACTGATGATGTTGTAGAATTATATATGTATATTTTTCTTCCCTTCTAAACAATGAGTTCATGGGGCGAAGACACCACTCTTTCTTACCTCTCTTTGTATCCCTCATTCCAGATGCAGAGGATGTCCTCAATAAATGTTTGTTGAATAATGCAACCATCCATTGCATACACTAATTTAACACATTCAAGAGTGTTTTGTGAAAATACAAATCATATATATGTGGAAAATACCCTGTACATATTGAATGGATGTCCAAATGGTAATTTATTTAACCATGATCATATTGCTTCTAAACATTCCATTCCGTATCTTCCTAGTTTATCTTGTAGTTTCTCTCTTCTAATTTTGGAAATAATTATTTTTATATAGGCTTTTCCAACATTTATTATGGTAACTTAGGACTACTTAAAATGTTAAAGCAAAGACTAATGGCTAATATTAAAACTCATTTTTAATGAGAATCTCCTATGAAATTCAAATGAGTTTTTGAAGTTCACGTTTGAACAAAAGACCTCCAGGTTAAAAACAATCTCAAATTCATCTCCTGACAGTAATCAAGATTTTTCTAGTAAAATGTTCACCTCTCTGGCATACAACATTTAGTTTTGTCATATAAGAAGATAGCATTATTCAGTTATTCAATATCTTATGAAAGATCCATTTATTACATGTCATTAAAGCTTCATTAACATTTATATATGCAAAATTATTTGTGTTCTACAAATTAGTGAATCTGGTTGTTTTCTCAAAGCCTAGAAACTCTAAGAAATGCATACTCAACTCTGTGTTTTTCTTCTAAACCTGTATTATTCCAAGGAGGTGGCAGTCATCCTAATATATATAAAATGGAGGCTAACTAGTTCAATGTGTGTATATGTATATGTTTGCGTATTATTTTATATATCAACTATATTACAGCCATATAAAGCATTTAGAAATCTCTCTCACACACACACCAGCTAAGAAAAGAAGCAGATGCCCTGTGAAGGAGATCTTAGTAAGTCATGATGCTGCTTCAGTACCATCTGTCATCACTTACCCTATCTATAACCATAGTGGATTAAATGTTTTTCATAATATATTACTGCATGGCTTTCTATACTAAAATATCTTAAACTGAAGCAAGGTAGTATAGTAAACACAGAAAAAGCATCTGTAGCTCTGGAATCATCTTACTCCTTAAAACATTCCAAATGAATATACTATCTAGCAAGCTTCTCAAACAGTGAACACAGACTGAATGTGTCTTCCCTACATATTTTAATTTCATAGATTAATGGGTTTAAAGTGATATAAAATCTCCCTAGTAAGAGGGGAAAAAACTACTTCTTGGGAAAAATAAATACATGCTTTTTCTGAAGACATAAACCCATTTAGACAACAAGATAGAGTTAGCACACAGTAATGTACTCTACTGTTTGAAGTAATCCATGGCATCATCAAAGAATTCATGAACTATTCACTTTTCTCTTAGGAACCAGACATGTCTATTTCTTTATCTCTAAGAAGTTCAACAGAATTAAAATTTAAATTTCCAATTAAAAACACCAAAGTTTAGGGCAACACTAATGTAAAATGTAAAAGTTCGGAATTATTCTAGTATATAAACTATATTTCATGATTAGTCTGATGTGTCAGCATTATTGAAGACCATCTGCTATTGCTAACGGAAGCTGGAGATAATTTAATTGATGATCTTTGCCGCATCCTACATAAACCATAAAGTAAAAACTGCTGTTCAAGCACCTTCCACAAATACTCGATCCAAACGCTGACAGTGCATGCATATTCTATATTTAGGACCATTAGAAAACAGAGAATAGCAAACCTGGTCTACAATGTCGTTTACTTTATCCCGTTCACAGTCCAGGATTACACGCCGTTCCTTTTTTAACTCTAGATCTTGAAAAAGTGATCGGTAGGTCTCATCTTTCTTGTCATTGTTAATGTTTCCCACATTGATAGCAGTCACTTGCCATTTCTTTTCAGCAGCAGAATCCAGCACAGCTTGCAGTGTTGATAAGCCTAGGAAGGCAAAGAAAAAAATGATGACTGATAAAAATACTCAAATAAGTCAGAATTGTGTTGTAAAATTGACAGCAAACACACATGTGTGTATGTGTGTGTGTATGTATATATGTGTGTATATATACATATATGTATATGTATACACACACACACACACACACACACACATTTTAGTTTGAGAGAGAGAGAGAAACACTGTTTTGTTGTTCCACTTATTTATACATTCATTGGCTGATTCTTGTATGTACTCTGACTGGAGATTGAACCCGCAACATTGATGTATCTGGGCCATGTTGTAACCAACTGAGCTACCCAACCACGGGGTGAATATATGTTTAAGGCTGATATTTTTGTGCAACTAAATTGATGTTGACTTTTCTAAAAAGCTACAGCTATGATCTTGATCAACTTCTACTTATTTCCACTTCACATCACATTTTATCTAAATGCTATTGTTCTGACTAAAGGGTCATAGTTTGGAGGGGGAACAGTATCCCCTTCTTTTAGCTCTATTTTTTAGGATATTATTAAAGCATAATGTCTTCAATACCACTGTTTTGAGTTAAATCAAAGACATTACAAAAATTTCTCTGACAGAGTCAAAGAAAATGTTTCATTATGTATGATAGTCTATTATGTCATAATGATATCCTGAAGAAGTTGAGTACATTTTCAGTGAGGTGAATCTATGTGTGCCATTTGAGTCTAAGAACCAATAATCTCTATTTCCTCCTATATTTCTACTCTGAAGTTGTTTTTTCTCAGCCTTCTGTTTCATGTTTTGTTATTGGGACTGATCCCATAGAGATTAATATGTTCACTTATTAACCAGATGGTAGAACTTAGTTTTCTAGCACAGATTTGTTACATTTACTTAACTTCTCAAATGTAAAACCATTTTACTACTTCTGTGTTTATAGCATCATGTATCTTAAAATCTTATTTTTATTTTTAATATCCATACATTACCTCATATGTAGGATTGAGAAGGAGAACAACTTGGGAATTTATTTCCTTAAGTTAAATCTGCAGTTTAGCACTTAGAAAGCCAGTACATAAACTGTCTTTCACATGCTGCAACACTTCACAGCCAACTCAAATCCATCATTTCTATTAATAGCTTAACGAACAACACAAATTAAAGATCCAAAAAGAATTCAGAATCATAACATCATCTTCCTAATTCCAAAAAGACTTGCATCTTTCCCAAAAGAATATGGATCCCTTTTTACCTTAAAAATGTGGGATTTACCTAAAGTGATAACATCACTCTATAAGCTTTATTCATGTACTAAATTTATTTAAACCTATTTATCATAGCAAAAATATATGCATATTCTAAATGTTGTTGAAAACTATTTGAACCTAACAAGTATCATTAAAAATTGTATATATTCCATATAGGCCAAGAGTATATAAAATGAGCCTAGAACATCTTGTGATACCAGCAAGCAAGGAAGCTCTCCAAAACTACCAGCATTGTGTCGAAGGACTCAGGAGTCAATTTGGTGAAGATCATCTATACTAATAAAAGGGTAACATGCTAATTAGACTGGACGTCTTCTGGACATCATTCTGGACGTCTGTCCTGAGGAAGCTGGGGGCTGGGGCAAAGCCAGCCGGGGTCCCGCCAGTGGCAGGAAGAGGGAAGCCCGGGTCCCGGGTGCCAGAGGGAAGCTGGGGGAAGGAAGGCCTACTCTTGCACGAATTTTTGTGCATCAGGCCTCTAATTTTAAATAAAGATGGGGCAATTTGAATATCAATAAGAATAATAGTACCTGCAAAAGGCTTAAATACATAACATTTTAAATACATAATTTGTAATGATAAATATTTGGTTGCCATTGTAGATGCTAGAGAGCCAAGTTATTACTTTGAAAATTGGTAAATGAAGAGAGACAAGCATTTTCCTGCCTTTCCTATAGGAACTAGACTCAGGATAATAATTAATTAAAGGAGGTTTTGCTCTTTGGAAAGACTCCAGCTACTACATGATAAATGAATATAGATTTAGAATTGTAACAACCTTGTAGCACCTAGTGAATTAATGTATCAAGTCAACAATCATAATACTGCTAATAACTCAAAAAGAGACACAACCAGAAGTTATGTCTCCAAAAGGGAATATTCAACCCACCTATGAAGTATTTATGTCAAAAAAGTGAATTTGGATCCCATCAAGTTTCTAGATCAAACTACAAATTTATAAGAAATATAAGGCAAAGAGTAATATGCTAAAAGCCATCATGTTGTAATCATCAAAACTCAAACAGTAAACAACTCTACATCTATATATATAAAAGCCTAATATGCAAATTGTCTCTACAGGTGTTTGACCGGGAGACCGCTTGCTATGACATGTGCTGACCACCAGGGGGTGGCGTGGAATGAAGGAAGACCTGGCCAGCAACCGGAAGACCCGATCAGCCCATGCACCAGGCCTCTAGTTACATTATAAAAGCCTTAAGAGATACCTTAACCAATTGAGATATTTGGACTTTATATTTATCCTTATTCAAGCAAACTATAAAAAATGTATGAAAAAATTAATGAATTATTGTTGTTTATATATGATGATATTGTGGTTATGTTTAAAACAAGGGAATTATTTTTTTAAATACACATTGAAATATTAACAGATGAAATGTTATGATGTCAGGTATTTGCTTCAAAATAACTGAAAGGCAGAGGGCTATAAGTAAAACAAGATTTCTCATATTATGGTCATTACCTTTGGTTAAGAGTTCTTGGGGGTCTTTATATTATCCTCTATATTTTGTTATTTAAAATATTTCATAATGAAAATGTAAAAGACATTACTTTTATTTCAATTTGAAAAACTGAACCAGAAATTGAACTTAAAGTGACTTTTATGTTTCTTTGGTAAAATTAGTTTCCTCTAGCCAGTCTTGTAACAAAAAACTATAGTATAAATAAGAATTGCTCAAGGGAAAATTTATAAAGAGATAAAATGCTATGGTAAAAAATTATTAATGACAAAACATCTTTTAATAACTTAATGGATCACCTATGATTCACTGTAAGTAAATTAAATCCTCCCATAATACAATTCAAATCCTCTTCCTGTTTTTCATCAATGAAGATAGAATGCACAGCTGGTCATCATGATCAATTCAACAGCTATCAAAACAGTCATTAACTCTATCCAGTTTTCTTTCCAAGTAGGAAAAAAATAAAGCTATTTTTCTAAGCCTCTTCTACTGTCAAGATTTTACTTTTCCACATTCCAATCATTATGCAACTTTTTCATGTCACCCATAGATGATGTTCTATATGCTATCCACATATTATCATCTAGCACTTACAAGTGGGCTTCCTTTCTTCTAGAAAATAAATTATTTTATTTCTTAGTTATTTAATTATGAATTTTACCACCCACTAAAATATGTTTCAAGTGGTGATGTTCTTGACATTCTGTCCTATTTTTCAACATATGTTACAAGGAATTTTAAATATAAATGACAATTGGCAAATGGAATTTATCAAGTGATATTTCTTAGCCTAATGTTTATTGGCAGTTCCTCTTGTCGAAGAATATGGTATATAAAATCAATAAGAATTCATTTAAAGTAATGGCTGGGTTTCAGACTCATTTATTCTGAGTCAAAAGTAACTCAGTTGGTGTGGATTCTCTGTTATTAAAACTCTCAGAATTAATATTTTGTAACCTATGAAACTGAAATAAATAACTTTCATCTATTAAGAAGCTAAACTGCTCAAGTAATGTATATCACACTTGATGAATTTAGTTTCATCAGAAGACACTGAACAACATTAAATCATCTAATGACAGCGGAAATAAGTCACACACCTTGGTATTATCGGACTCAGGATTTGAAGAGACTGCTGACCCATATGTTTAGTGATTCATATTCTTAGATTTCTTTTTTCAGTAACCCTCTCAAACTCTCTCTCAACTTGATCTGCCTCTTCCCCATAAGGAAAAGTTTGTTACTATCTTGTGTTTTTTAAATTAATGGATCGTTTTAAACTTTAAAAATCACTGAAAATAAATGCATGTTATAAATATTGAAGTGAAATTAAATTCTTTAAATATAACATAAACACATGCTCTTGGTCTCTTGGTACCATATTCTAATTAGGGAAGCAAGTGTTACCTGGGATCTCTTTCCCTTTCACACAAACTAGCATGGAAGTATCTTTATAATATGAGTCTTCCCTAATTCAGAATATAAATATGTGTGAACAATGGGGGTTCTATATATGAATATTGGCTTATTTAAAGCCATTAGAAGGTATTAATTATTCAACTCTAATATATATATATATTACTATATATTTGAGTTATTACAGCAGAGACTGATTTATTATTGCTGAATTACTTAGAAAAGAAAACTTAAAATGCACAGTTATTCATATACTATACAGAAAAATCCAGAAAATTAACTGTTCCTCTTAGTAAATATATTGAAAATATTTTCAAGAAAAACCTCAAGAACATACAAGAGTTGAAAATTAAGTTCTAAATTCTCAGACTTTTAGTTAAAATAAAGAATGGCTAAAGAATTGTTGGATTACATTACTTCCCCTTATGCCTAATTTTTACTGCACTAGTTATAGCTGTAGAACCTATCTTAATCTCCCAAAACTCTAAGTATTAGTAGTAGTTCAGTCTCATTGTGAGCTAGTGCTAATAACATTGTGAGAGGTTATAGAAAATCCATCAGCCTAAAAACAGGTGAGTCCAAATGTTTTAGTTTGGACATTAATGGGTGGAATTAAAAAATGATTACTGCAAATAGGTGTATTTCATTCAGACCATGTCTTCCTTCTTAAAAATATTTTCTTTGGTCCATTAAAAATTCACTGGCCTTATTCATCTTTCAGGCACAGAAATTAATATTCATGATCACTAAATCATGGCAGCATGCCTAAGCCATATTAAATTAACATATATTTCTCTCATTGACTTTTTCAGGAACATCTGAAAAGAAAATGTATTATTTGGAAGAATTTTTATTCTATGCATGATGTCTTCTTGGTTCTGAAGTAAAAGTGTTTCCCTTCAGGAAAACAGTATGGCTCAAAATTAAAACCAAGACATGAAGATATAAAACATTAGTTCTGATTTTACCTACTGTCTGTAGAAATATATTACCTTACCTTATTGACATTAAACTGATAAATAAAAAGCACTTTTTACTGAGTCTGATTCTAGGTTAGTATATATACTAGAGGCCCAGTGCACAGATTCGTGCACTGGTAGGA
>NW_005354829.1:6404266-6435121 GCF_000412655.1 Myotis brandtii
GGGCCCCCCCCTCTGCCCCGGCTCATCCTGGCCCTGCTGCCCCTGCCACAGGCTCATGCCCAGTAAGTCTGGATCTGGAGAGGCTTGCAGCAGCGCTCACCAGCCGTGAGCCCTGCATCTGGTGCACATTGGTCAGCAGAGCGGCGCTCCTGCTGTGGGAGCACACTGACCACCAGGGGGCAGCTCCTGCATTGAGCATCTGCCCCCTGATGGTCAGTGCACATCATAGTGACTGGTCATTAGGTCATTCAGTCATTCGGTCACTTAGGCTTTTATATATACATATATATATATTCAAAAATAATTCTGTATTTAATTCATTGACATAGATAACCCTATTAGCCTATAGTTCAAAACGTATTTAAGGTCTATCTACCAACTCTCTATGGAGGAATAATAAACAGTTTTTAGAAAGAGCACTGGGTCATAAAGTATTGCCAGGCCGTTGCCACATGTTTGGATAAATAGAAGACACCAGCAGTCCTAAAGGTTTCACAGCAACCCATGAACATTTTCAGCAGTCCTCTCACCCATCTTTGAAAGAATCAAAAATGACCTGTACAAAGATCAGGAGACATCTATGTTCTCTTCTGTTTACAACTGGGATGCACTCTCTGGACTGTGGCTCAGCACTGGATGTCATGAGTAATTGGATGCAGGGAAGGTTTTACTGTTAAGAGCAGTGCAGAGAAGCAGCATGGAAGCACTTTGAGTCTTTTTCATCTAGTTCATTGCAGGGCAGAATGTTGGGGAGCCATTTTCATGCTTGTGCCCTCTGCTGTTCCAAAGAACATCAATTCTTTTATTTAGAAATTAAAAATTTTAAATATGGTTACCTGATCTAGACCATCAGAAAATAAAGCTTATTAAACACAGAAAAATAAATTTAAAAGCATATCATTCCAGAAGAACATACCAAATCCATTGAAATTGAACCATGCAGAGATGTAAGTTGAGATGAAATTATGGAACCTATTTTTAAAAGCATGTGTACTGTGAGTAAAGAGAACATAGATGCATCCTCAACTCCTGTAGTGCTAAAATAAGAGGGTGCTTCCCTGAACTGTAAAAACAAACAAACAAATAATGGCTTAAGAACCAAAGGAAAGAAACAAGGTCATGTGATGAATGCATAAATAAACTTTTATGCATGTAATATGATGGCAAAACTATAAAATTATTATAATAAGAAAAAAATCCCATTTCCATGAGTCAAGTAAAACACTAAGTTAAGGTCAAATCTTATGCCAGTGTTTTGAGTCTTACACACTTATCCCCGAAAATAGTTGCAGATGAAAGGCCAGTGCAATACTCTTCATATTAAAACATGAGCAGCTATTTAATAAAAATGTAAAGATGAATCCATAATGTCATTTTTGGCTTTAATATATAATTACTTAATATTATAACTCTACTGTTCTCTCAACAATGCACTTGAACTCAAATTCATTTGTATAATTTAATGACTGGAGATTATCTCATCACTTAAATTTCATTCAATAATTCTAAAGTGTTAATAAAATCATTTTAAATGTCTAGGGTTCTTTTCACAAGTACATAAATCCATCCCCCTTCACCACATCATTCCCCAGAGCTTTCCTTTCTTTAGTCTTTCAAATACTAGAGTTTCTTTTTTCTATTTATGTCAGCTGTTGTCTACTTAAATGTTCTCAAAAGTTCAGTTTCAACTAGAGGGCACAGTGAGGGCAAAGTATGTCCCTAAAGTAAAAATGCCACCTTCAACTTTGTGAAACGGTAAAGAGAATTCATCTTCTGATCCTTGGATTTAGCAAGCAAGATGCAGCAGGTTCTAACATCATCTCAAACTTAAAATACACAGAGGCTAAACCCATTCACTTCTTACCACTATTTATTGACTATCAACTCTGTCTCAGCATTATCTTAAGCACTGAGTGTACAATTAAGAACTGTACACCAGTGTCCTGGGTCCTGCTTGGGCATTGCCTTCCTGAGGTTTATAGCCAGATCTTAAATAAAAAGGACAATCCTTAGCCTGCATGATTAAAACAGTCCCTGGAATATAGTGGAAGTTCAGTAGCACTCCTTGGGTGAAGGAATGAACACCATTATTAATCATAAATTGTGATAAGTACTATGTAGGAAAAGAAGAGATTGCTTTGAAAGAGAATAACAGTATGAAATGCATCTCTGTGGAAATGATATATAAACAGATATGAAGGGAGAAAAAGAATTAGAGATGTGTGCAGACATTTGAGGTGAAAGACTTTGGTTCATCTGAGAGGCAAATGAAGGTTAGTTATGTGGATTTAGCTTATTGAGTGGGCTGGACAGTAGGATAAATTGGCAGGAACCAGTGTTAAAGCTGTGCTAAGAATTTTCAATTTTATATGCATTATAATGAGAAGTCATTGAAGTGTTTTAAGCAAGAGAGTGATGTGTTCAGAGAAGCATTTAAAAATTCTGGCTACTTTGTGGACCTGAGTTAAATAAAAATAAGTGTGGAAATGGAGAGACAATGGGATAAACATATGACAGTGGCTTGGTCTGGAGTCAGGGAAATGAAAAAGAAGAGTGTCTAGAGATAAAATATATTTAGTTGGAAATCACATCAATAGAATGCAAGGCTGAAAGAGCTGCTGAGAATACTCCCAATTTAAGGCTAGTTTTATTAACATAATGGAGTACTCAAGGAGTTTAGACACTAAGAGGAAAGACTTAAGATTTGGCTCAGTTCTATAAGGCTTTTTACCACATTAATATAAAGTATGGTTCAGAATTATCCAGCACATTGGAGTCCATATTCACATTAAATAGTTCTGTGTTTTAGTTTTCCATTCGCCATGGAAGAGCAAAGCGCTCCTTCTCAAATCCTGGAGAAAAAGTTGTTGACAAGGCAAATTTTTCAGCTTGTATAGTGCTGACTCATTTTTCCACTGAGCATTCTCATTGTCAGGACTGGGAGGACGGGGCAGAGAATCAGACACCTAGCTGAGCACTCCTGACTCGGGCCTCCTGCAGCAAATGATTACAAACTGATCAATGGAGAATTGGTTGACGGCTGGCTCTCTTCCTGTCTGCCCTTGTGGGTTAACAAGGTGCCCTGTCTTGGTGGAAACAGGCTTCTGTTTTCATTCGAACCTTTAAATATTCCAGGAAGCAAGCTACTGAAGAAGAGTACTTAGGTACTCTTACAATAATGGTTCTTAACCCTTTCCAGTTTGGTTATGGATACTCCTTCTAGAACAGTGGTTCTCAACCTTCCTAATGCCGCGACCCTTTAATACAGTTCCTCATGTTGTGGTGACCCCCAACCATAAAATTATTTTCTTTGCTACTTCATAACTGTAATTTTGCTACTGTTATGAATCATAATGTAAATATCTGATATGCAGGATGTATTTTCATTGTTACAAATTGAACATAATTAAAGCATAGTGATTAATCACAAAAACAATATGTGATTATATATGTGTTTTCCGATGGTCTTAGGTGACCCCTGTGAAAGGGTCGTTCGACTCCCAAAGGGGTCGCGACCCACAGGTTGAGAACTGCTGTTCTAGAAAATTACATAAATGATGATGTGCACAAAATGTTCATACAATTTTAGGTAGTACACAGACCCACTGACGCTGAATCGTGGACGCAGGGATGGTTAAGATATCTGGGATACTACATTATGTGAATCAGGCAGGTCTACTAATATTAAACTTCTCAACAATGGACAGGGAAAACACAAGGAAGGACCACCCCCAAAATAAAATTTGTATAATGAGCCAAGACACTATCCAATTAGCATGCTAATCAAGAACATCTCATTATAAACAATCAGATAGAATTGTGAAATAAACATGAATCTGGTGTCAGAAAACCTTTGTTCAGCAGGATTACATATCGCAGAACCATGAGCAGGCTATAACTTGTCTGAGATTCAGCAATCCCATTTTAAAGCAGAGTTAAATAATAATGGTAACTACCTGATAAAACTTTTGCACTTGAAAATATGTGATAACTATAAATTTATGTAGCAGTTCTTATTTATGTACTAGAGTATGAAATTCGTGCATGGGTAGGGTCCCTAGGCCTGGCCGGTAATAAGGGCTGATTGGGGATTTCCTTCATTTCGTGCTGCCCCCTGGTGGTCAGCGCACATCATAGTGAGCGATCAAATGCCCAGTCTCCGGTCGAACTCCCGAAGAGACACTTTGCATATTAGCCTTATATATATATATATAGATTACTACAAATTTTACTTCAACCAATTTTCAAGGCAACCACTTTACTGACCTTGAGCTAGTAATCTAGTCACCACAGAGTTTTAACTGCTGCTACCAGAAGTGCTTTCTACATTACAGCTGGGCCTTCGGCTGACACCGTCTATATCTGTAAATTGTACATTCACAATTTTTTTTTATTTTTACTCTAAATATGTTTCCCAGGTTTTGAATTGCATTTTTCATTTACACAGCAAAATTAAACCATGTAACCTTTGAACTTTAAGACAGCTAGGTAGATCTGTAATGTCCCATATAAGTGTCAAGTTAGGCATTGAATTTGACCCATTATCAAGGGATAGGGATATTTTCACTTACCTCTGTCACTGTCATAGAGGTACGCAAACTTGTCCCACTGATAGTATTCAATCAAGCTAAGAAGGGCTCCTTTGAGGTCAGGTCTCATCTGAATGACAAATGGGTGTGTGCCATCAGTTGGGAAGCTGGGAGTGATGAAGGAGACATGGAGTGTTCCACAAAATGATGTGATGGTATTTACAGACTTCTTGTCATAAAATCCAAAAATAGCATAGACTCCTCTTGAAAACTGGGAGCAGACTAGAAGAATAAGGAACACAGAAAGGATAAGTTATTAACATTGGCATACAATCATGGATTTACTTGCAACTTAATGTCCTTTTATATAAAATAAAAAATAATCAACAATTAAAAGAAATATGAAGTTTATATCAATCAATGATCCATCAAATGTAGGAGCACTTATTTACTTAGTATTCTATTTAAGGAATTCAAAGAATTATAAAACATCAAAATAATAATTCTAGGTTTATGAAAATACCTACATTATTTTTTAACAAACTATGTGAATGTAAACATATTTTAGGACAGCCTCATTAAAAAAGGGGGTACAATTAAAAACCATTAGTTATAAGAACAAACTATAGTTAGAGGGGGTTTATACATATTTATAATAGCTCATTCCCTATAATATTGATTCCTTTAAAAGGCTTTGTTGTGCTAATGATACTTTTCTACCAGAAGGTCAGTGTGATTATGAAGCATATCACCTACTGATGATGCAAACTTATTTAAGAGAAGTTGGGTGCAAGACTCTCATCACCCATATCATATCACTGGAGGGAAACCTCTTTCTCACCTATATCACTTGGTCAGGTAGTAACTAAATGAATTTCAGAACACTTAATTTTTATCTTTCCATGGACTTAACTTATCCCATATGTTCTACTCAGACAAAAAAAAAGACTATTACCAACATTTTTTGGCTTAGGACCATCATTATTAGGACCATATATATATTTGTAAGTTCCCATGACTCACACAATCCCTTATCCTTTAAGACTGTATTTCAGTGAATGGCATATGACACTACCTTCCTCACTACTTATAGTCAGACCATCACTAAGCATTGCTCATTCTAATACCTAAATGTACTGAAATGTGGTCCACTTCTTTCTATCTCCATTCTAATCCTAGTTTACTACCACATGCACTTACATTGTGCTTGCTTTGTGCCTGGCATGTTCCCTGATACATTAACTCATTTATTTCTGATGATGACCCTTGAGGTAACAACTATTATTATTCCTAAATTACTGATAGGAAAATTGATACATAGGGAGACTAAGTGATTCACCCAAAGTCTCACAGCTAGTAAGTATGCTGTGCTCAATCCTCGGCAACCTGGATTCAGAGTTGATGCTTTTAATTGATTTTTGGAATACCTACCCAACTTTCCTCCTTCATCCAATTATGCTCCTTCCATTCTATTCCCCACAATATAGTCAAAATAAATTTCAAAACACAAATCTAAACATATCCCTTTGAGAAGTAGGGTTTACCTTTTCCAAGATTCATGCCCTGCAAGGCCCTATGGAAATGATTCATGTCGACCCAGTGCTTAAGAGCACCATTTCAAGTCAGTCACATGGCTTTGAGTGAATAAATTCCTGATATTTAAGAGTTGTTTCAATCCAAGGAATACAAATCAGCTATCCACAAACATAATCTAACAATCCAGAGCATAATATCAAAAACATCTTTTTAAATTAATTAACCCCATTTAAAGGACAGGACCAATATTATCTTATTTCATTTCATCTTTCAAAAAAACAGATGTGCTTTGTAATTAAGAATTATGTAAAAATAGATTTTCTTAATAAAGAAAAACTGCTAAAATATACACAGACTCTAGTAATCAATTTTCAGACAATCAATAAGTAACAGGCAGTAATATTTAGCAACTATTGTATGATATGAAAAAAGGAAAGCAAGATTGGCTATTTGTTTGAGTATCAAATATTCATATTTTCCTTTAAATATTTACTAATCTTCAACTCATCCCCATTTTTCTAACAAAATTTTCTAAGATTTCTAAGTTACATCTTTATAATAATATATCAATTGAAATCTTTTCCTTTATTACCAATCTTCTGTAGAACAGTCTCATGTATCTCAGAAAACAAATGAATATATTTCTTTACATTTATTTCATACTTTAACATAAAGCAAAGATGAGATTCCTGTCTTTTATTCATGTTTATATTTTTGTCTTTGCCCGACTACAGAAGTTGAAAATAACTTTTAATGTGTTTGACTATACTCATTTTTCATATACATGAAAAAGTCCTTCCATTGTGAAAACCCATCTAGGAAAAATTTGTGGTAGTTTCTTATTTTATACATGGATATATGTGTACTAACATGTATATCTTAAATCTTAATTTTGTTCAGAAATTGATGGCTCCATATGGCATAGAAAAGGGGGAAATTGCTACAAAATTCTCTCTGGGTCTACTTCATTTTATTTCCTTCAGTGTTGGTATGTCATCTAAATAGTACAGGAATAACAGGCAGTGTTATTTATTAACAAGACCTCCTCTCATCTTAAGTAAAATAGCTTCTGTGATAGGAATAGCAGCCACAGCATCAGCAGAATGCTCGATAACGGATGCCACTGTTTGAATGCATAGGCAATCTTACTAAGGAGCCATATCTTTCATTTTCCATTTGTTTTAGACTCTGGAGTGAGTTGTCAGGGGGCCTCCTGATTACCAGAGCCATCTGGAAACATTTGGCTGTGGCCCAACAACAGGCCCGCACTGTGCAAAACTCCAGAAGTTATCACAATTCTCCTAACTTAGAAGGCACTTTTCTTCCCAGGCAATTCAGCTAATTCTCCAATTAACATAATTTTATAAAAATGGCCTTTCTTTCCTGACTATCCCTAGTCTCTCTCAACCCTCTTCCTTTATTCTTTATCTCTTCCTGGCACATATTCAGTTTTCTATTTGTCTATAGCCTCTATTTTTCTAGATATTTCTTAATGTGTCTTTTCTACACATACAAATAACTGCCATTTGGTCAAAATTGTTCATGTTCAATCTTACCTTTGGACAGTCACTGTCCCTGTCCCCAACCATGATATGAATATTATTGTGATTTACAATTAAGAAATGCTGACTTTCCTTCGCTAGTGTTGCTCAGTTGGTTGAGTATCATCCCATGCACCCAAAGATTGCTGGTTCAATTCCTGGTCAGGGCACATACCCAGGTTTCAGGTTTGATCCCCAGTTGGGGTGCGTATAGGAGGCAACTGATAAAGGTTTCTCTATCATATCAATGTCTCTCTCTCTCTCTCTCTCTCTCTCTCTCCCCCCCTCCCTCTCTTATCCCTCCCTCTCCTTCTCCCTCTTGCTCTCCATCTCCCTTCCTCTCTCTCTCTAAAAAATCAATAAAATATATTTTTAAAATAAATAAAGTAATGGCTGGCTTGAACTAAGGTGTTTTGCTTACCCAGTTTGCAGTGACCATCTCATGATTAAAAACTTAGTGCCATACTCTAACACTCTACTCTCAAAATATTCAAGAGTATTTTTGCATTCTAATACTGAAGTTCTCCTCAATATAATGTGGACACGTGACACTATTGACACAATTCACAAGGAAATGAGTTCCTTGTTCTGCTAACGTCATCTATAAACATCTGTTTTATTCTACTTTATTCATTCCAGTATTAAGGGGAATTTACTACGGGGAAACAGCATTACTGTTAAAATTACTCCTCATTTGATTAGCAATACAATTACTCCTCATTTGATTAGCAATACAATTTCTCATGTTGACCTTTACCTTATCCCCCAACAATGCCTTCAAAATTTAAAGCCATTTCCCTAACTTATATCCATCCTCAAAGAAGGAAAATTTACTGTCACTGAGAATATCCAAATAATGTGTCACAAGCTCTGGATATGCAAAGACAATGCTCTAAAATGAGTTAGTACCACCATCTTATACATAGTTATTATTTTCTTACATCAAGTCCTGAAACGGAGGAAGGAGCAGAAAGGCTCTCCGTTTCCTAATCCATACCATTACCCCATGACACACTCTTATGAATTTCTGAATAATTATTCTGATTAATATTAGAACTGCAGTTGTTATGTCTTAAGACTCAAAGCTGATTGCAAAGTGGTAAAGATGCTCTTACTGAGCTCTACTTTAATTAAAAATTTAATATCAACTTTGAGAAACTCAGCAAAGAGGAGTCCTTTTCAAAGACACGCTAGGTCAAACAGCAGAAATGATAATCTCCTGGGTGTAAGTAACTTGCTGATTATTCTACTTTTCGTTATAAACCCAGATGATATAAGCCAATAGCAGTGCTGATGATGCATCCAACGCACATCTTTTTCTCTTGGGTCATTCTGCTCATTGGTGCTGCTAATGTAGCATACTCGGTACAGTATGGAGAACCTTGCATGGTTATTTAGTACAAAGGCAGGAAGAACAGGGCGCGATTTATTTTTGTTTTACATTCTGTATATTTATAAATCACCATTCACTTCAGTGAAACAGCGTGGACTGCTTCCTAAGCAGGAATGGAGTCAGCTCCTTTGCAACTTGTGTAAGGTGTGGTGAAGATTCATCACTATGCAGTCATGGCTTCAAAATATAGAGACCACAGAAAATCTCACTCCTTTCATCCTTAAACTTCTGACACTACTCTTATAAACTTGGACCCTGATTTTACTATTGAAAGTTCCCTATCATTTAAGTTGTGATCTAGCCATGGTATCCAATAAACTTTTTATCAGATCAAGCTTTCTTACTTTCTCTGAATTTATTAGTCAAACACTTGCTTCTTGAAATAACCTCTCCATACCACTACTAGTTTCCCTCTCTTTCAATTCCTTCTCTACATTTCTGCCAAGTAAAATCACACCATGTTGGTACTTTTCCTCTCCAATTTCAAAAGGAATTCTCCAAGGATTTGTGTTACAATTTTTTTCTTCTCATTTTACATTCTCTTAGTGGTCTCCTTCCTTTTAACATGGTTAGATTCAACTTTTTATGCACGTTTCTCAAAACTTCATTGTCACCTCAGTTGTGTCCCCTTATCTAGTTTTACTGAAAAAAATACATATTGTAAATATTTGATGTCACTAACATGATGTTGGGTTTAGAAAATGCCAGAACAAATGGGATAGACAGAGTCACTTCTGAGCTGGAGTTCATAGATGTAATCTCACCCTCAAGGGTCTTCCATTAGAAAACTTCTAATTCTATATCATTCCTACTAATTCCAAAAAATCAAGGAGAGAAAACCCTAAAATCTTATCCTGTAAATCATGTATTTGTGTTGATTTTTTTCCTTTTTGCTCATGGCATCATCACTCTTGCAATCATTGATTGTCTATATTTTTAAGAATAATCAATTTATTACTCTTCCTTGTTCTGCTCATGTCATCTATAACCATTTTTGTTTTATTCTACTTTATTTACTAATATATACTGTAAACATACTGTATATAATTGTGTAGCAAATATACTGTATATACATTATAGTACAGATATACTGTATATTCTGTATAGTACAAATACATACTGTAAATATACCACATATGATTACTTTTTAAATGATGCACTTCATGATTATTTCATGTTATTTCCTCGCTAGTGTGATTTTTAATTAAAATACTTATTTCTAGACCTGAAGTATGAATTTTCTAGAATAAAAAAGAAAAAAATAGAAGTACCTAAAATACTTACCATTGTTTTACATTGTCCAAAAGACTATTAACTTTAATCTCAAACATTAACTACCACAGAAAAATTACTATTCTGTCTCCAATGATCTTGGGGCTCTGACCTTAGATGTAGCAGTTGTAGAGGCTAAAAGTGAGAACAACCTGAGATCGAATCCTGATGTTGCTGTTATTTAGTTGAACTTGATTGGGCAAGTTGCTTTGTTTTCCTCTCTCTTAGCTTAATAATGTGTAAAAGAGGATAGTGATATTACTTGCCTACCTCACTGAGATGAGCAGTATTAAAGAAAAAAAATTAGCTGAAACTGTGCTGGCAAGTAGTAAGCCCTATGCAAATCTCTCACGACCTCCCTACTTATAGTCCATGTTCGAATCAATGTTGATACTAAATTACTCATCTTTTTCCTATAGCACAAAATTCCCCAGCTCCATGAGACATGTGTTCATGTGTTAAAATCACACTCACATTTTCAGAATGTGAGAATCATTTCTGACTTCATCCCTTCCTTTATCCTTAGCTTGCAAATTGTCACCACATACAGCCTATTTGACCTCTCAAATCTGTGCTCTTCAGCTCTGCTGACATTGCCTTAATGTGCCCCTTAAATATTTATTGACTGGATTGCTGCATTAACTTCCCAAATAGCCATCTTCATAATAAATCTCTTTCCTATCATAGTAGATATAATCCTCCTGATTAAAATCCATCATTGTCTTCCCATTGCTTAGAGCAGTGGTTCTCAACCTGTGGGTCGCGACCCCTTTGGGGGTCGAACAACCCTTTCACAGGGGTTGCCTAAGACCATCGGAAAACACATATATAATCACATATTGTTTTTGTGATTAATCACTATGCTTTAATTATGTTCAATTTGTAACAATGAAAATACATCCTGCATATCAGATATTTACATTACAATTCATAACAGTAGCAAAATTACAGTTATGAAGTAGCAACGAAAATAATTTTATGGTTGGGGGTCACCACAACATGAGGAACTGTATTAAAGGGTCGCAGCATTAGGAAGGTTGAGAACCACTGGCTTAGAGAATAACACATGACAATGCTCAGATGTTATCTGTTCAGTGTGGTCTGAGTTACATGCTTCTCCTACCTGTGAAAGCGGTCTCCACTTTTGTATTATAGCCTGGGTTACAATGGTCTTGCTTTGCCCTCTCTGAGCTAATTGAAAGCAGAGAATGAAGTGCTGCTTAGCTCTAAATGCAATCTGTTTAGTGTGGTCTGAGTTACGTGCTTCTCCTACATGTGAAAGCGGTCTCCACTTTTGTATTGTAGCCTGGGTTACAATGGTCTTTCTTTGCCCTCTCTGAGCTAATCGAAAGCAGAGAATGAAGTGCTGCTTAGCTCTAAATGCATGGCATATCAATTAGCTGGCACAGAGCAAACAGTTGATAAATGTCATGCAATAAAATATCAACTCTTCCATGAAGGGTGTCTTGCTTACTATCAACTAAATATGATTTTCCCTGATTATGAAATCCATCAGCATTCTGTCTTTACCTCCCTCATGGCCTGATGTATAATATTTGTGAGTGTGTGGGGGGATGGAGGGGGTGACCTCCTTGAAGGCAGGGGTCAGTGTGAGAAGAGAATGAGAATACCTGAATTGGAAGTCTAGCTTTAGCCTTCCATGGCCATCTGGTAGAAGAATCACTGAATCTGAGCCTCAGTTTCCTTGTCTACTGAATGAGGATTTTAATTCCTATCCAGCCTACCTTAGAGGAATATTTAAATTTTAAATTAAATAATATAAAGAGAAGTACTTGGGAAATATAAATCATTACATAAATGTGTTAATGACAATAAATCCAACCATAATGATTTTTATATTCTCTTCAATGCTAAATTTAGAAAATTTTCATAAGTATGTTATTAAATATTTGTTGAGTGACCACAAGATCTGAACCAATTAGATAACAAAGATATAAACCAGGTTCTTGTATTAAAATTTCATTTCTGTTGATACTGGGGTATTTTGGGAATTAGATCATTACAATATTTTCTTCTTTAACTATCATACTAAAATATAACTAATGTTACTTTAAAATTACTTGTGCAATTTAGTCTGCCAGTTCTCATAATAGGGGGGAAAAACCACAATTATTACTATGAGAAGACAATAATTGGAATGTTTGTGAAATTTTATTATTGTAAGCTTTCAAAATGTCTTTTATTTGTGTGGAGAAATTGTACCAAGAGAGGTGAAGTTAAGTCCATACATAGTCTGGGATGCAGTAGAAACCTAAAAAAAGAGGTGACTTCTTTGTCTTGGACATATGTCCGGTAACACATATTGGATTCAGAAATATCCTCAGGTATCCTCACAATCTCAAATGTCTTATTTCTCTAATTCAATAGACTTTTTCAAGTCTGAAAACTTATCAGGAGCAACATTTATTCCCTTAAAAAATAGAACTGTTGTAACCTATGATACGTAACATTTGATTTCCCCTATATAAACCTAGGAGAATATTAAAAATGGAACTATAATTCTTTTACTCTTAGACTATTTAGGTAAATACAATATGCTATTCTCACAATAAAATGAAGGAAAACTTCATTTTATTCTCTTCATTATTAGGATTATTTTAAAGTTCATATGCTACTGGGGCACCTTCTTTTCTTATCAATTTACAGGAAGCATTTCCCACTTGGGAGCTGACATGACAGCTTAGCGCCTCTCATAAAACTCAGAGCCCAGCACGATACTAGCATTGACACGCAGTATATAGCTATTGAATGACACACTAAATGATTCAAAGAAAACATGAAGAATAATAAATATTCACCACACCGACATTTTCTATAAACTGCCTCACTGATGATGTTCCATATAGCCCTGCCACAAATCTTTACTATGATAAATCATGTCCCATTTACATACGTTTTGATTCAATTTTTCATACAAATACTAAATGTGATGCATCATCACTCAATAGAAGACAATGAAGTTGTAGTCATACATTTTTCTTTCCCTCTCACAAACATTTATCCTTCCTGACCTTTGTGTTGTGTTTGCTGAGCAAGGTGAAATGTCATGAGTTTATTGCTGTTGCCCATATTATATGCAGCTCTAAAAAATCTATAACATTTATTCTGGCTTCATTCATCATCTGGGAGAGCAAGGCAATAGGAGAACTGGCAGTAACAGGCAATAACTCTCATGTGAATTTTAATGATGGGTTCTGGACACTTAATGAAAGAGAATTACCTCCGTTTATATAAGATGCTATTTCACAAAAGATAGTCCCATTCTTCATCCTTGGGTATGTATTTCCTCCTCATAAATACACATAGTTCTACCTTCTGCAATTTCTTGCTCTACTTCTGCTCTATGTAAGTTCTGTGTACCGCATGCCCAGATGCGATGTAGATGTTGTGGATAAGGAGTGCCAGGCAGAATGCCTGGAGGCCTGGCATCCAAGCCCCATTGCAACACCAGCCAGCTGTGTGCTTCTGGCAAAATGCAGCTTTCAAATGTCTCAGTTCCCTCAGAGGCCCCGTGGAGCTCAAACTTGGAATTGCACGGCCAAATATCAAGGATAGAAATTATACAAAATGTCAGGTGGTACATATTTATTATTCATCATATTCTTACTTATGTAAATGAGTCTGTGAGAGGCAATACATTTTTGCACATTAAATTCTACCATTCTCTTCATGTTTGATTAGTCTTTCTCCCTTTTCCTCTTTTTTCTTATCTTTCTTCTCCTTTCCACTTATCCAGTCTCCTCCTTCTGTTTTGTTTGTTTTTTACTTTTCTACTTTATCTTTATGCTTACCTTTAGTCTATGAGGAGTACTTTAAGCTCCATAGCACTCTTAATCCTGATGCCTAAAGAAATGTCTAAAGCAATTGGAATGTAATCCGAATGTAGTTAGAATATTCAAAATTAAAGGACTATGTTTATTCCAAAATGTAGATCTGATATTTTAGCACAACATGTTTAGCTTTTGTGATCAAAAACTATTTTAAAGTATAATAGAAAAATTTTCAAATACCTAGATTTTTATGTAAGTGAATTTTTCTTTGAGTAACAGGCAGAAAGAAAAGAATTGCATCGCCTCGCTTGTCTGGATGCTCTCCAATTAGATCCAATAACCCTCTTGCTTGTGTATGGCCCGGAGTTTCTATCACAGGACTTTCTTGCTCATGCCCACTGTTGGCAAGTGAGAGGGTTTCTATTTAGATGCCTCAGCACTTATATGTTAACTCGTGAGTTTATTAAAAGAGGGGAACTTTAATATAACATAATGAACAATTATGTAAATATACTGAAAAAGATACTACCATTAGCATGCATCCATAAATTGCTAAGTAACTGGAGGAATGAACTTTCGCACAATGAACTCTCATGCTTGATGCAATGGACCTGGTAAAATTGGACCTGGAGCTAATGTTTGGTAGCGGAGCATATGGCATTTTATGTTAACGTTGCCCAAAGGGCCTGCCTGCTTCACTGTCACACCCTCTTCAGTAAGAGGAGCGAGGATAGAAAAGAGTTCCCTCAAGAAAAGATTACTAACTCACTTTTTGGCCCTTACATTTATTTTGTTAATAGAAATGAAAGGTTGATAACTAAAAAAACAACAGGAATAAACTCTTATACAAATTTAAGCACGCATATTCCTTAAAAGGTATAATTTGCCTTTGAGGACTGCATTGCCCAGAGGCAACCCCTGTAACAACTATTTGGTGTGATCTTCCACACTTGTAGTTCTAGTTAGAGTTGATTGTGTTTGTTGATTCTGTTTTGTTACATTTATGATTAATTAGACCATATGGCAATTGTCCCGAGACTTGCTTTGATATATGGCAAAGAAATTGCGATGTTGGTAAAGACTTGGTTCATTCTTTTAAATCACTACCCAGTGTTCCCTCATTTGGATGTATTATTATTTCATTAACATTCCCTGAGATATTTAGAGTTTGATGAATTTTTGCTACTACAAACAAGGCTACGAACATGTCAGGATTTTCATCTTTGTACACTTGAGCTAGTATCTCTGCAGGGCAGATTATTAAACATGAAATTGCTTGTTATGCTGAATAAAATGTTAATATTGTTATCAAATTATCACCCAAAAACAGTATACCACTTCATTATATCCATTAAAATAAGATAGATTCTTATTTTTTGGTGTTCTTCACTGACGGTGGATATTTCTGAACCTTTTAAAATTTTTACTAATTTGACATGTGAAAATACTATTTCATTGTTGTTTTAGTAATGACAATTTACTTTTTTGTATCCTTACAAAAGAAGGCATTACATTTAGGGTTTTTCCAAGTATTAACTCTTAAAACTAATTATATCCATATGGGATAGAATATTACCCTCATTTCACAGATCAAAAAATCACTTGAAAACAAGTAATTTTCTAAGGTCACACTAGAAAATTATAGTGTGTGTCAAACCTAAGCAGCCTGACTCCAGAGATTGTTCTTTTAGCCATTGTTCTATACTCTTGTTTTGTTTATAATGACATTTTTAACCAAGTTATCAATCTTTTCTTGATGACTCCTAGATTTTCTGTCTTGTATAATAAGAATTTCCCATATTAAGAATTTTAAAATGTTATGTTATATTTTATTCTATAATTATCCCTTTTATAATTAATTCTTCTCATATTAATATTTGGAATATAAACAAGTAGAAATTTAACTTTGTTTTCACATAGATATTCAATTTTCCAACCCCTTTAATGTACTTTTATTGATTCCCCCTTGATTTTTTTTATTTTTTATTTTTTTTTTAAATTTCTTTATTGGTTAAGGTATTACAAATGTGTCTTCATTTCCCATTAACCCCCACCCATTGCTTTTTAAAGAGAGTCCTTGATTTTAAATATCATCTTTATTATATGCTAATTTTCTGTTTGTGTTTGGGTCTATTTCTGAAGAAGAAAACAATGGTTAATTATTATGCCTTTTTGGAAATAACCGTTGCTTTTAAATTATTTTGCAAAATCTTTCTATTGATTTAGTTTTTTTCATTCCACATTTGAATTGAAATACAAATTAATTGGTAGAGATTAACATTTGTAACATTAACTTTAGAGACAATAGCTCAGATCTGTTTTATGATTTTTTAGTAAAGTTGTACACTTTTATTCATACTTCTTATTAGTTTATCCCTAGATATTTTGTTGCTTTATTACTACTGTTGTCAGACATTTACATTTTCTGTCAGATATTTTTTCTTCATATTTCCTATTTAGATATTTCTCATACTTAGGAAAGCTGTTGAACTTTCAAATGATAATTTTATATCTTGTGATCTTATTGAACTCTCTTATCACTTTTATGAGCATTTTGGTTAAGTTTCCCAAGTTCACACAGCTAGTGGTATAGATCTAGAATTTGAACCCAGACCATTTAGAACCAACTAGAAAATTTCACACATAAAATCTTGGGAAACAGCCCTGACCGGTTTGGCTCAGTGGATAGAGCTTCGGCCTGCGGACTGAAGGGTCCCGGGTTCGATTCTGGTCGATGGCATGTACCTTGGTTGCGGGCACATCCCCAGTGGGTTGTGTGCAGGAGGCAGCTGATTGATGTTTCTCTCTCATCAATGTTTCTGGCTCTCTGTCCTTTCCCTTCTAAAAAATCAATAAAATATATTTTTTTAAAAAGTTGCTAGAAGTTCTCATCACAAGGAAAAAAAATTTTTTTAATTAAAAAAAAAGCTTGGGAAACATACTGCAATAGATAAAAAATAATAATTGAATTCCAGAGTAGTGATATGTATTCCACATCAAACAGATATGAGAGGGAAATGATCTCCCCAGCCTTTATTTAAAGTTCTTTTTGAATATATATTCTTAAGATATGGACCTAGTGTGTGTGTGTATATGCGATTTGCATGCTTGCTACCTTATGATTCCAATAGGTTTAAAGTAAATCCACCATAAAATTAAGAATGACATGAACAGACATTGCATTTAAAAAGAGACATAGGAGGTTTATACAAAAATCTTAAAATGCTCAACCACACTAAAAAATCAGGGAAATGTTCATTAAGACCAACTGCGTCTACAAATTGACAAAAGTGAAAAATCTGATGATACCAGAAATTGATATAATATAAAAACAAGAACTTACATACTGATAGCAGATATATAAATTGATACAACCTTTTTGGACAACTATTTATTAGGCAAGATCCTGTTGAATTAAAGAAATATTCACCAGCAATTATTCCTTTCTTAGGCATATGCCCTGAAATACTGAGAAATGTACACAGGGAGACACCATGTATAATATCCATGGCCACATTATTTGTACTACCAAATATCCAAAACATCCTTCCACAAAAAACCACATACCATGGTATATCTAATGGAATAGTATACATCAGTAAAAAAAGAAAAATTGTGTTCCATTTTTATTTCATTACTAGAGTCTCAGCATGCGAAATCCCGCGAGACCAAGACCTGCCACGCCAGCGGGACCCATCAATGCACCTCCTGGTGACCGGTCGTTTGGTCATTACAGCATTACGGCGTTATGGTCACTGGCTTTTCATAATACAGATTTTCATCTAAAACTATGAGTATATCTCAAAACATAATCTTTAGTAAGAGAAAATCAAGTTACAGCAGATGGATAAGTTGCTTGCATAATGTTAAAAATACTACATGCTCTTTTAAAAAACCGTATGAGTGATAAAACATGTAATGAAATCTATAGAAATGATGAACATCAAGTTTGAGATAATAGCTATTCTGAGAGCATGCAACTGTATTAGTAATGCTTTATTTCTTGAGCTGGGTACTGTGTATAAGGATGCTTGTTGTAATATGCTGCTTGACTTTCTGGAGGTCTGATGTTGTTAGTAAAATTATTTAAATAAATAATGGAATGATTTGGAGAGCACAGCATGTAAGAAACCTGGATCAGATAAGGATCATGTAAGCCACCAAGGATCAGATAAGGAACAGAAAACACATCATATGAAATGTGAATCCTCTAAAGTCTAAGTAGACAGAGTTTAATTTCTCTTGCAGTGTCCTAATTAGTGTGTTTTTTTTCATTCTTAATAAAGAAACTAGCAAGCCATGTTAAGAAATAAATGCTGACTACTTAAGTGCGCTCACTGGCCCAGTTCTCCTTTTCACTCAACATCAATTTCTCTCAAACTTGCTCTTCAGAGAAATTGTAACTTATGTCTTGTCAAGTGACTTCTGGGTTACTCATTCTAGTTGCAAATAGTTAAAATGATAAATGTCAAGGTGCTTTTGTATTAGAGAAATCTGAGGTCCACTTTTCTCCAGAAATCTCCATGTTTTCTGCTAAATACAAACTAGTCATATTGATGACACAATATTAAAATTCAACATCATCCAAAAATGAGTATTAACTACAAAACATAAGTCATTAATTATTAATGATGCTAAACATTTACCTTTGGGAAAGAACTTCATATCCAGTATGTCTTTGATCTTATAACAGAATCACAGGGTAATAAATATTATCCCTATTTTACAACTAAAGACTTGGCTGATTTTCTATTTAAAAATACTGGTGAGGATGTCTTAATTTACTTCTAAAAGGACACTAGTTTTTAGTAAATTTTTAAATCAAAGGTTAAAACTGCAAAATATGAGAGTAAATTAATTTATATACATGAAAACAGTCACAGAATTAGGAAATGTTAGAATACAGTAAATAGCATTAAAGACACTAGTTTTATTTTCACACACAATTAAACTGGCAAAGATGTAATAGACATGTTTCCTGCACATATAATGTCAGTGATTCAGATGGATTTTTGCACCAAATAAATTATTTTTGTTCATTAAGTATATGATTGTCAAACCACTAAGCTGTACACAGAAATCAATACATAATAAAAAGGGCTTACATAATTCAATTAAGCTAAATGGGCATTAATATATTTATAGTTTCTATATTATATATAATTTAATACTTAGATAATAGCACATTCATCATTGGAATTTCCTTTGTGGCTTATTTGTCACATTCAATATGGGCCTAGCATTTCAGGCCTCAGATTACTCTGGGGGAATTGGCCTCTGAGCCTGAAAAGACAGAACAGCCTCTCTTACCTCAGCCAGGACTCAACGCTGGATTACAAAGTCTAAGGGGCCCTAACTTCCTGTTGCTTTCCTTTCTATATTGTGCAGAAACAAAATGAAATCAATGCCGCATTCCCTTTGAGTGGCTCTTACAATACATGGAAGAGATTCTGGGACCTTAGCAGCGCTTTAATATGTGGTAAATAGGAAGTCTACATTGCAGATACGTCAAGGTTCCACATTCCCAGAGCTCACAATGAAAAACAAGTCTGGCCCTGACTGGTTTGGCTCAGTGGATAGGGCATCGGCCTGCGGACTGAAAGGTTCTAGGTCCGATTCCGGTTAAGGGCATGTACCTTGGTTGTGGGCACATACCCAGTAGGGGGTGTGCAGGAGGCAGCTGATCGATGTTTCTCTCTCATCGATATTTCTAACTCTCTATCCCTCTCCCTTCCTCTCTGTAAAAAGCAATAAAATATATTTTACAAAAAGAAAAACAAGTCTGAATATTTTTTAAAACATCAGTTTTTCTAGAGTATTTCTCTGACACAAATTTGAGGCTGTTAAAGGGAACAGCTTACATGTATATAAGAACCCAAGCAATACCAGCTAAAAAACCTCCCAGCCAACCCATAGAATTTTAAGCGCGGGGGGCGGGGGGGTGGTGGTGAATGGTTGTTATTTTTTAACTAAGTTTTGGGTTAGTTTATTATGTAGCAACTAGAACCGAAATTGGTATCTCAAAATAGGGGGGTACCACAACAAAAGCCTAGAAAATGTGGCATTGATTTGGGGACTAGGTAAATGGGCAGGAGCTAGAAAATCAGCAAGGAGATGGTTAGTAAAGGTTGGAGGAATGACAAATGTTAAGAGAGGCCAGAAAGCCCGTAGAAAACTGCTACTGGACACTGGAAAGATGAACATCCATGTGTTCTGTTGGTGAAAGCATTGGCAAAACTGTCACCTGTAACACACTGAAAGATTAAAATGTGCCAAATGAACTTGTAAGGCTGGCTAAGAACATTTTGAAACAGAACAAATGTGTCAGGTTGCATCTTTTAGTTGCTTGTAAGAAGATACAGGACAGAGATCAGCTAAAGAGAGACCTATTCAATTTGCAAGTGGAATTTAGAGGAAACAGAAAGGCCAGGGCATGCTGTGTTAGAAAATAATCCGCTTCACATTTCCAGTATCTCTACCTGGACACGTCCGAAATGACCTCAGTATAACGACTAAATCAAGATGTTGCAATAAGATCCCTTGGTAGGACTTCAGGAAGATTTAAGGTTTTGCCAGAGTAGACCCTAACAGACAGAAAAGCCCTTTAAGGATGTTAAGGGCATTGAATTATTGGAATTATCCTACTCCTCTCAACACTGATATTGGGTGTGTGCATACAGAGGGGGGTGAGGAAGGACATATGTCATCTTTTTAGTTCACAGCATTCCGGATAAATATCTACATCCAAAGAGCTTCATCTACATGTGGATCTGATGTAGATGATGAAATCTTGAATTTTGAGCTTGATGCTATGATTGGATGAAACTTGGCATCAAATGGCTGGATTGTTTTAATTTTCAGACAACAAAATTAAGGTCTTCGAAAAGCACTCCTCCTAGTAGCAAAAGGTATTCTTTGCAATAACTGAGCATAGCAAACTGCTAGTATTAACCAGTGATAGTCTGTGTTCCTATATTCTATGTTTACGTTTCATTAAAATAAATCAAATACCTCTATTTCTGGATTGATATAGAATCTGTTTAGTGTTTTTCATATATATTTCACTCTTCTATCTCTAATTCCTAGCACAGGAAATGGCCTACTATAGGTGGTCAGAAAAGATTTAAGAATTTTGAATTAATGAGTAAAATAATGAGCAAATAAACACTATTTAAGGTATCATAATAATCAAGGAAAATATGATTTAGTCTCTGACATATTTTAAATCTTCAAAAATTGCTAACACAATTTGAGCACCTTGAGTTCCATGCTAAAGAGAAAGCTGAAAGCACAGTTGTGGACGCTGCCAGGTGGTGTGTTGTCAGTATGAGCCAACACCTTGATGCTAATGGTCTAGTGCCTTTTTTTTTTTTTTTACACATCAGATAATTGATTTTATGAGACACTTCACTTACAAAGATGCATTTACTGTGATTGATTAAAGTTGTTCCATAAGAAGAGAGATAGAACATGTATGAATATGAACCACAAACATTTACTGGGAATCTGCCCTTGGGTCAGGCTTTGGCTATGCACTGGGCATGAAAGCTGAATAATCCCGTTCTTTTCTCTAGGAGTTCACAGTTGTTGTTGTTTTATATCTTATTTTATTGATGAAGGTATAACATATGTGTCCTTATCTCCCCATTGCCCCCTAAACCCCCCACTCATGCACTCACCCCCCTGTTGTCTGTGTCCATTGGTTAGGCTTATATGCATGCATACACGTCCTTTGGTTGATCTCTCTCCCTTACCCCCACCCTCCCCTATCTTCCCTCTGAGGTTTGACTGTCTGAAAGATGCTTTTATGTCTCTAGCCTTTTAAAGCACAAACCTTCCAGTGTCTCTAAAATGCTAGTTGCTAGTACATGGGACATTTGTGTCAAACTTCTGAAAAGGCACAGGCAGAAGAAGGATAGAAGCACTTAAACTGGTTTATACCCAAATAAGTAGGAACATTTCTTAATGGGGGAAAAAGAGCACCTGCCGTGTGTGAAACCATCTATCATCGTCATCATCATCAACAACATGAGTTCAATATAAGTCTGCTCAGCCACACGGAGCTCTGACCCTCATTCAGAAAACCCAATATCATACTTACAGCTGTTGTAGCTCAGTGGATTGAGTGTCAGCCCATGGACAAGAGGTTCTGGGTTTGATTCCCAGTCAAGGCACAAGCCTGGGTTGCAGGCTTAATACCCAATAGGGGGTACTTAGGGGGAGTAATTCTCTCTCATCATTGATGTTTCTATCTCCCTCTCCCTTCCTCTCTGAACCAATAAAAATATATTATTTTTTAAAAATATACCATTTTAGTAGAAAAGTTACCTATATCATAAGAAGGTTTTAGATGTCAAAATAAGTGATTTTTTAATATGTGAAATTTAATAAACACATTTTAATTTGTATTCCAAAATAGCTAAGGAATTTGCAAGTGTCTTTTAAGAAAATGAAATGTCAAATAATTCTTAATTTGATATCTAAAGGATAATACTTGTTAAATGTGAAAACACCTAGTCTGATATAAATCTATTTTTAAGAAAAGAAAAAAATTCAATTGAAAGTTCATTCCATGCCTCTGAAGAAGCTGTAATAGTGACGACAATGAGCAGTTCACGTCAGCTAAGAATCCAGGACTGTACTATTGCTTCAGTTCTTAATTGTCTATGAGATATTAGCTAATTTACTTAAATTTTCATGGTATAAGTTTACTGATTTATAAAATAAATTGGATTACTACATAATTCCTTCAAATTCTGAAACTCTGATCAGATGATTGTGTCTCAGATTAGAAGCAAGCATAGATGGGACTTTAATGAACAGCCATTGTAACTTCAGTCTGCCATGCTAAGTTCATATGGCTGCCTTTGGACTCCATCATTTTCTTTCTTCCAAGTGAGGAAACCTAATATTGACCTGTTTTCCTTAACACTAACAATGCTTCGCTCTGTCTTCCACACTTCTGCTTCCATCCCCTTTCCTGTGTGGCATCAGTTGAAATGAGAGAGTATTGATTCAAGAAGGAATAAGGAGAGAAAAAAAAATGTCTTTATTGAACCATCGATTCCCCCCACTGTCATCACTAGAGCAACCTATAATATATATGTGTATAGGCATGTGTAATGTGTTTGTGTGTGTATGCACAGATATATACATATACACATATAATACATATACACATATAATACATATACAGTGGGTAAGGTTTCTAATGCTTCTCTCCAACCCATATTCATACCCATATTTTCCAAATAAAAAAAGAGAAAAGACTTACTTAAGTTACTAGTATACATTTTTCCATTCTTGGTTTTAAAATATCTCCTTCATTTCTATTTTTATTAAAAAACCATTAACAAGAAAATAAAGTTAATATCCTATAGGGAAAAATGTATGCCTTTAATTTAAAACTGAATAATCACTCAGGTAGAATAAAAATGAGCTAAATAAATACTAAATGTGATCTGGTTGATTAACAAACTTTATTAATCACAAAAACATATATAATTTTTTAAAAAGAAAAATTTTCTGGAGTATTAGTTCCCTACTTAATGATTTAAATAGAAGTACAAAGTTCAGTTTAAAATTGCTTTAAGTTTTACTTAAAATACCATTTCAAGAAAACCAGTACTATAATATCTTGGCATAACAATAGTACCAACAGAGACATCAAGGTCTTTACATATGTTAATTAATCTTTTTAAATATTTCTTAAAAGTATTATAAGATAGATACTATTATTTTCACTATGAGGACATTGAGATACAACAAAGTTAAGTAATCTGCCTAAGGACACACAGTGCGCCACAGAACTAAGTTTCTAGTGTAAGCAGTGGGCCAACTTCTTTCAATTATACTTTATACCATTAACTTCTAAGACATGAAAGCAAATGAAATACCAATCCCATATTAGAAAGACCACCATTCCCCTTAGACCATGTGTAAATTTTTTATCTGAATCATGTGAAAGAACAGTTTTGTGAAACCATATGAAGTCATATGTCACATATTCACCATAACCTTGACCAACTCAAAACTACTATACACCTCTCTTATTCATGAGTAACCTTTATTTGTATTTTCATATTGTCTCACAACTCTGGTTACTATTTCATAAATTTAAAACAGACTGTTGAAAGCAATATTTCTTTTGATTTTTCCTAAACTGTTTTCTTTGTGCTCAAGGGGTGTCTTCTAATTATAATATTATAAAATTTGGTGAATAAGTTCATGTTTATTATCTTTATAAACTTTGATAATCTCTCCTTTCAACATTCTGACTTTTCATACAAAGAGTTCTTTTAAATGCATTAAATAAAAAATTCAAGAGTTGAAGCAGTTTCAATTTCAAAGTACTAACATTTCAAAGGAAGCCAGAAACGTGTTATTCAGTCATGTCGAGAAGAATTTAAAAGAAAGTGTTTCCAAAGTTAAAAATTCTGATTTGAAGATAGTCTCTACTTTCATAAATGACATTGGGAAAAAAATCTCAAGGACAAATGCACTGTGTCCACTTCTTAAATCAAGAGTTCTAAAGAAAGAAAAAAATACTAATCACTTATATTTTCCAAGTCAGAGTCATCTTTATGTCTTAAGATTTTAGCATAAAAGATTTAAAATATCATTAATGTAATTATAATGATATGAATAAAAGCAGCAAATGACAAATATGCTTATAAGTTTAATATGCTTATAACAATAATAACTAATAACCAAATGCTTGTAATAATTTCTTACAGTATTAACAATCTTGTTTTTCAGAGCATTCCCACACTTATGATTCAAGGAAGTTCTTAAAATATTTTTGGCACAAAACTACCATCTCTTTCTCCTAGGTTTTCAACTGGTTCCTTCTCTTGTTCGAGTTTCTCAATTTAAAAAATAAAACAACCTGCTCAACATCTCATACTCTTCCATCTTCCCCTCTTCTACAGCCAAACATCTCCAAATACGTCCATGGCCGACACACAATCTCCAAGTGCTCACTTCCAGTCATTCATTAGCTCCGGCCAATGAGTCTGCCAAACCCACTCTATCAAACTCATCTACTCAGGCCTCCAGGGATGTTCCTGCTGCTCCATCCCACAAACCCCTTGATCTCTCTGCACCATTCCACAGAGAGCCTATGACACTTATTTGAAACTTTTTATTTGCCTTCCATGACACCACATTCTCTAAGCATTTTTTCTACCTCTCTGGGTGCTTCTTTCCAGTCATCTTTGATCTTTCACCTCCTCTCTGAACATTAAATGTTGGTTTTCCTCAGAATTCTGTCCTAAGCATGCTTCTCAAAGCACAGCCTCTCTTAAGGCACCTTCATTCATTCATAGTCAGACCTTCAATTATGCTCAGGCATAAAATGACAAAATATCTCCTTCTCAGATCTTACTCCTGATTTCAGACCTTATACCCAATTGCCTTCTAGACAACTTCAGTTGACATTTCATAGGCGAATAAGTGCAATAAATGGTTCCAAAACTGAGCTCATCATTTTCCCTTAGAACCGTTTTCTATTCTACTGTGAGCTAATGCAATAAGTAATACTCTAAGTTAAGGCAGAAATCATATGCTTTCTTTCATCTACCTCATCTACCACATGGGAGTAGTCACCAGGCTTTGTCAAATGTTCCTTATAAATATCATTCAGATCTGACTTCCCTTCAGCCTTACCGACCTAGTCCAAGTCACTATTACTATCCTGGAGTTTTACTCCATTCCCCATATTGCAGCCAAAATTATCTAATTCATAATTTAATTCTGAATTATGCTTAAATTTATATGCTTGAAACTGTCAAATATCTTCTTATTGCTGTTATTTTAGATTTCAAAGTCCCTATGAGGCTTTGTATGATTTGCAGTGATTCCTCTCTTAGTCTCATCTCGTAAAACTCTCCTCCCACTTGCTTTCCATGGTCTAATCTGCAATGGACTAAAGTTGGACACCGCTTCTGGTCACTCTCCCTATAAAGGACTGAATTATATTTGCCCTTTTCTTGAATGTGAAGCCACTCTGTTGCTGCTTACCCAACAGCAAGCATACAGTCGAAGTATTGATGTACATCCCTGACCTAGTCTTTAAGAACACTAGCAGCATCTGCTTCCTCCCTCTTGAAACATTCATTCGTGGGACACTCCTTGAAATGTGGCCATCATGCAGTTAAAAGCCTAACTCACATGGTGAGCTCCCAGCCAACAGCCAATATCAACTGCTAGTCATAAAAATGGACCATCTTAGATTTTCTAGCTTCATAAAGCCCAGCTGAATTTACATGGGACACATTGAGAGATAATTAAATAATTGTTGTTTTAAGCCACTAAATTTTGGTCTGGTTTGTTACACAACAGTAAATTATAAGAACAAATGTCTATATGTCTTCTTATCTATATTCCAACTCACAGAGATAGAAATTATGATTTGCATATTCACCACCATAGTTCCAATGCCTACTAGAGTTTCTAGTCACCCAGTGGGTGACCAGTTAATATGTATTGACTTATTTAACTATTAAAGAAATAAGATAAATTATTACCATCTTATTTCAACTAAGGCAGTAGAGCCAATTGGTTAAGAACTTCTGAGCTGCTACACCAGACTTCACGAGTGAAATATACCTTTCCATTCCTGCTGAGTGGTCAGGAAAATGGGACATTAACTCTCTGTGCCTCAGTATGCTATCTGCAAAGTGACGCTAATTCCGTCTGGATGATTAAATGAAATCATACATGTATAAATGAGTGAATTGCATATCAGAGCCTCCTAGTGAATGTTATTTATTTTTTTCTTTATGGAAATGATAAACTGCGAAGCGAAGAAACTGAGTCACTTTTTGAGTTCTGCTTGCTGACTGCAGAGCTGGGACTAGCAAACCACTTTCCTATGTTGTTGTTTTTCTCTTCACACCTTCCTTTTTTGTTCTTTTTTAATGTCAGCATCAGCTATAGTAGGCAGAATAACAGTCCCCTAAAGGTTCCTATGTCCTAATTTCCTGGAATCGGTGAATATGTTAGGTTTCGTGGCAAGTGGCATTAAGGTTGCTTAACCATCTCATTTTGAGAAAGGGATTATTATTCTGGATTCCTATGGTTTCCCAGTGCAATTACAAGGTTCTTAGAAGAGGAAGAGAAATGCAGAAGAGGGTTACTGCCAGAGTGACACAATGTCAGAAATATAAGAGCAAGGTGAGAAAGACTCGACCTGCCATTGCTGAATTTGAAGATGGGAGACCATAAGCCGAGAAATACAGAGGGCCTTTAGAAGATGGACAAGGCCAGGAAAAGGATTCTTTCCTACACCTTCCAAAGGAATGCAGCTTTGCTGACACCTTGATTTCAGTTCACTGAAACCATTTCCGACTTCTGACCTCTAGCACTGTAAGATAAATTTGTGGTATTTATCAACCACTAAGTTTGTGCAAATTTGTTACAGCAGCAAATAGGAAACTAATGCATCACTCAGTAAAGTTTTTGTGGACTCATTAACCTACATGCAATTCCAAAAATCAATACATGATACATTTTGTAAAATGGGTCTTGGATTTATGGTATTGCATTTCAATATTTCCATTCAGGGCCATTCAAATTATTCTATCTTCCTTTATCAATATATTCAACTACTGAAAGATGATATTTTCATATTTTTAAATAATAAATTTCAGAAATGAGAAGAGGCAAGGAGAGAAAATATTAGAAAACATATTAAAAGAAAAAGACTTTTGAGTGGCAATTCCCACGGGAAAGATTAGCACCTCTGACCTTGACTCTCCCCTGGAGAAGTGATTTTCACCCTCCTGACTTCCCAGTGGGACAGAAGAAGTATTAAATTTGTTGCAATTATAATAAATGCTCATTGGATCTATACTGTGTTGACTTTTTAAAAAAAAATAGCAGATGAATAACTCTGCCAAGTCAGCTAACCCAACACACTGACTATTCAATTGATTTAGGGCAACAAGATGCAGAAGCTGTCACACCTGTAAATGAATCTTTCACCATATGTTGTATTGTGTTTATATGCTTCAGAAGTAGAGAAACCTTTGATGCCACCTGGTGAGCCATATTTTGTGAATGAACTCCAATAAAACAGAATAAAATTTAGTACATGAGGTCTGCACTCTTTAAATAGCAATAAGAATGCAAATAGATTATTTGGTATATTAAGCTTTTAAACTACTTATAAAATACTTGAGGCACTCCAGAGATAACTCTCCAAATGCAGACATAAAAAAGTAGAAATTATTTCATACAAAGCATTATAAATATTTGCAATTTTTGTAAGCCAAATATGAAGCAGTAAAATATTCATGTCTGCTTATTGCTTTGAGTATTCACTAGGGAATGAGAGAAGCAGGAGGTGAAAGTGCTTTGGAAGAAATTTTGAGTTGAAGAGCTTAATATGGTATATTTTTTGCTTCCTCGTTCAAAGAAAATAACTGTGTAAATTGTGACCTAGATTATGGAAATCTTGCTATTCTTAGCTTACCTTGACAAATTTAAATGACAACCAGACAAGTCACATTTTAAGTAGGGGTGTGTTAACTACTGTGGAGTAAATAAATAAGAGTTTACATTATTTGTGTTTTATACTAGTGGCCAGTGCATGAAATTCGTGCACATTAAAAGGGAATTAAATAGAGGAAATATTTTAATATTGCTATTTGCCCTTTCTCTATAATAGACGTGTCAGAGATGAAATAAAATTAGTAAAATGTATATGAAAATAATATATAAATTTGTTAATAAATAAACAATAACAGCGTCACGTCCTCCTGCTGATCGGTCGTTAGGGTGTAGGGCGTCATGACCATTTGTATATTAGCTCTTTATTATATAGTACTGCAACTTGGTTGCTATTTGGAATTTAGTCTTGTATTTCTTTTCCTCATCCACATAAGAAATAGAATTGGAAAGATTTCCCTAATAAGTTTTTATGATAGTTTCTGTATCTTTGTATTGTGTCCTTTTTTTTTAAAGGTTAATGAGAGAGGTATAAAGTGGATAGTTGGCCTAAACAAGAGTATATTATGTCTCTAATAGTAAGTGAAAGATCAAGAGATTTGTTTGGAGGCAAGACAAAAAGTACTCAATGAAATGGTGGTCAGAATACATCCAAATACCATGAATCAGATCAAAATTAGGGGCAAAATTTAAAGAAAGTCTAGACTATTGCTCAGAAGCTGCATGAGTGCTCATGGTGCACTCTTAACACACTCTGACTATCCTATATAATAAAAGCCTAATATGCAAATTATTCAACCAGGAGTTTGACCAGGAGTTTGATGGCTTACTATGATGTGTGCTGACCACCAGGGGGCAGCACAGAACATGGTGGGCGTCAGCGACATGGTGCTGGCAGGGGGCAGCAGTGGAGGCACTGCTGGCCCTGATGGGACCCAATGAGAGAGGGACTGCAGCGGATGGTGGAGCAGATGAGCAGGCAGCACCAGGCCGAGGCAGGTGTGTGCAGAGGCCTGATAGCCCCGCAGATGGCGACCAGTGGCAGCGACGGTGGAGCAGGGCTGCCGCCCAGCTCCCAAGCACTAAGGGAGCCAGGCGGGGGCCGGGCCCTGATCTATTGCCCCGCAGACAGTGACCAGTGGCCAGCAGTCCCTGATCACCCAATCAGGGCTGAGCCCCCAGACTGGAATGGGGAGCTGGGGGTGGGTGGCAGCAACCAACCTCCAGCGGCACCCTGGCAGAGGACTGTGACCTCTTCCCGGCTACCTAGAGGTGTGGTGAGACTGCGAGGTGTCTGCCAAGCTCGCTTTCACTCCCTCTGCTACCCTCCCCCGGGACACCAGGGCTCACGCTCCAGGGAAGCCCCCCCACTCAGGTGCCTGGCACCCATGAGGAGCCTACCCTGCACCTGCGTGGCCTCTTCTGGGTGAGCCAGGCTGCAGCCGCTGGACTGCAGGGGCCAGTCAGGCTCCCCATGGGTTCAGGCAGGAGCTGGTCTGCGAGGCCAGCCAGGAGAGAGCACGCTGCCCACCCAGCTTCCATGCAACACCTCGGGGCGGCCCAGAGGCCCATGTTGCATCCAGGCCTGTGGCGTCTGACCGTGCTCACCACATCTCTGCGTGGGAACTCAGGCACTATGACTCAGACAGAGGGGGATGCGTGGGGGCGAGGGGGTCCAGGTGCTGCCCTTCCACGCCAGACGCTCACACTTCAATCACTGGCCAGGCTTAAGGACCACACCCATGCAGGAATTTCGTGCACCGGGCCTCTAGTAAGATTATAATGGAGTTAAAAAAATTCCTAGTGCCTAGTCATGTCTTAGCCTTCCTAATATTGTAGCACAATGCATTACTCACATGTTTGTGGTGATGCTGGTGTAAACAAACCTATTGAGCTGCCAGTAGTAGTAGTAGGCTATACAATCTAAGTTTGTGTAAATACACTCTGATGTTTGCACCACAACAAAAGTGCCTAACAACACATTTCTCAGGATGTGTCCCTGTCACTTAAACTGCACATGTCTATATTGGAGGACAGGAACACAGAAAGAAGTCAAGAAATGATCAATGAAAGCCAATGGCTTTACTGCTTAATGTGTACAGTTGCTTAGAGTTGCAACTGAGAGGCTGGCAAGTTAGGCGGAGAACGTTGGAATCTGCAGCAAGCAAGCCTCCCTGCTCGCTTCAGTGCCTGGCTGCCGGCCGCCATCTTGGCTGACAGTTAATTTGCATATACTCACTGATTAGCCAATGAAAAGGGTAGCGGTCGTACGCCAATTACCATGTTTCTCTTTTATTAGTGTAGACTAGAGGCCCGGTGCACAAAAATTTGTGCACTCGGGG
>NW_005354829.1:6436442-6448992 GCF_000412655.1 Myotis brandtii
AGCTTCTTATTTGCAACATAGTATATAGTTGCTTAGAGTTGCAACTGAGAGGCTGGCAAGTTAGGCGGAGAACGTTGGAATCTGCAGCAAGCAAGCCTCGTGCTCGCTTCAGTGCCTGGCTGCCGGCCGCCATCTCTTGGCTGACTTAATTTGCATATACTCACTGATTAGCCAATGAAAAGGGTAGCGGTCGTACGCCAATTACCATGTTTCTCTTTTATTAGTGTAGATAATGATACTAGGCATCAGAAAAAAACACACAAGTAATTTAGAATTCACCCTTGATACTTTCTAGATATCAAAATACGATGAAAGAAAATGTTTGATAATTTCCTTCCCTAGTTTGTTATAAATTTATTCATTATTTTATTACATGAAGAGTTTTGAAGTATCAACTAGATTGCAGTTGCCAGCTCTTCAATTATAAATAATTAATTACTTGAAAGGAGGGAGAAGCTCACATAAGGTTTACTCCCTAAAAATCAAAGGTCTAGTATGTACATACTTTAAGAATTCATTTATATCTTAAATCAATGATTTAAGTTGCATCTATCTTATGAGCTGATTGTATTCAATTAATTTCACCAGGAAAATCCAATTAATATTCAATAAGCCTGCTATATTTGCATAATGTGTTTAGTAAGGATAAGACTACAATATAAATACATTTACCATTAATACCTTCTCATTATAAAATTTTAATGGAAAGAAAGAAAAGAGATAAACAGTAAAAGAAAGTAAAAACCTCTCATAAATGTATCACTGATTTAAGCAATTCACATTACCTTGGTGTATATCTTCAAGAGACATTTCATCAATGCATATAGGCATGCATTACACACATAGTATTTTTATAAAGATAATAAGTTTATAGTTAGAATATGATAAAATATTTCTCATTGAATATAAAACTATATATATTTTCATGACTGTACAGAAATCTGTCAAACTGATTTGCCATCATTTATTCAACTAATTCATGATTGGGGATCATTTAGGCTGTTCTCAAATGCTCCCCATTGAAAAAAATGAACATTCTTACTTTCATCTTTGAGAACATATTCCCAAGGGTAAGTTACCAGATGTAGAATTGCTAGATTAGATATACAAATTTGGACAAGTTAAAACCCCTCCGATGGGGCATAAGTAGCCTATTTCACACACCCTCAACTATGGATAGTTCCAATCTTCATAATATTGTCAGTTTACTAAATTCTTCATATGATTGTGAAATATATGTACCTCTTCCTATATTGTATTTTCTGACCTTTAACAATTATATAGGGCTGTTTGCCTTTATCTTACTTATTTATAGGAGCACTTTACAGACATTATACATTATGGATGCTAACCATTTGTTAATTGCACATATTAGAAACATTTTCCCAATCTGTTTTAATTTTTGAAATGAGTAACACATAAGTTTTTTTTCAGTTTTTTGTCATCAAATATTTTCATCCTTTCCTTTATGGCTCATGTTCTTTGGATATAAGCTAAGAAAGACCACCTCAATCCCTAGACTATAAAAAGAGACTTCTATATGTTCTTATAGTATATGTTGGAAATGGAGAGCATGTTACCTTTCCAAATAATTATCTACTTGCCCCAAATCAATAATAAACTAATATGTTTCTCTTCAATAACTTTCTTTATCCTTAGCATATAATCACACATATATATTTATGAGTTTCTAGACAGAAAAAAAAAGTATTATTTCTTCTCATTTTTAGTCTGGCCCTATGGCGGCCTTTGTAAAAAACAAAAGTGTGTGCACTTTTCACTTAAAAATATTTCTGAAAAGACTTTTATATAAATAGGTTCGTTTTTATTTGTACGTGACAAATCTTTTACAAGAATACATGGAAAGAATTTTTCTCTAATGTTTATTTTGCCTTTTCCATGATTAGCATAAGATAAACATTGTTTCCTGCTAAAAGTGTGTGTGTGTGTGGAGGGGGGTGAATGGTGGAAATAGGATGATAACAAACATCATGGAGCTTGACTTGGCATGGGCTTAAAATGTCCAATGAAATTCGCTTTTAATTTTGTGGGATCTGAAAGAGAATGAACAATAGGACCTCAGGGAAAGTTTTCATCCCTATAAGGAAATAATTTTTCCCAAATATAGTAATATCAGTAAACTTTTGTGCAGGAGAAAGAACAAAGAAATTACTTTGAAGTTTAAATTTGTAAGTTCCTGTTTCTTTATGATTTCAGTTCAAGCTCTGAAGTCCCACTGGTGGAAAAGCTCCATAGACTAGGACAGCAGTATGGGGCTCAGCTATTTCCACTCTTACCAGTAAAAATTATCAAGGATCCCAAAGAGTCTCTGTTTACATGATATTATAAATACTTATCCCCGCTTACTTTATTGTAAATTAAAACTGATTTTTAAAATATTTACTTATTAGTTCATTTTAAAACAAAAAATTAACTCCATCAGCTAATATTAATAACATTTTATGAAAAATAACTATATTGCCCCCAAAATGAGAAGACTGGCATTGTTCTCTGTTTTTCCAAGTATTTTTTTATGTTTAAAAGAAAGAGACAGCTGGATTCTTATATTTTACTTCAGTAAACACATATTAAGAAAAACAGTCCTTACGTACAAATACAGTTTAAAAAGTGGCAACTATTTTGATAGCCTTTTCAGATAATTGTGGATATTCTTCTTGGAATCCACACTAAAGGTGGTAAGTGTAGTTTCTTAAAGGTTAGTTGTCATGTGGAATCTAAAACCATATAAGTGAACTTTTTTTGTACTATGTTCCATTAAAATCTAATGGTCTATCTTTTCCTTTAAGTGACTCTTTTAGTCATGCATAACTTTGCAATATTATGCATTGGTATTTTTGGATTATATCAATTCACTATGTTAAACAGATATTCCAAATTCTACAGTTAAATTTTTATATTAAGCAATATAAAAATTGTACATTCCTTAATATTACCACTCATAATATGTAAGAACTCTTTAATTATTGGAAAGGTGACAAACTCACAGTGGCAGATATGTTTTCCAAAATTCTATTTTTAATTTAAAAGCTTGAATATTGTAATTGGCACCCAAAACTATTAGTTGTTTTCCTTAAAGTGACAAACTTACTTCGTTCTTTCTCAAAAACTACTAGCAAAATTACCAAGGCTAAATAATTCTAGTTGGTTAGTTGTTCCTTCAAGTCAAAAGGAGGTCAAAAAAATAAGTAAACTATCAAGTACTTCATGTATATTTTCATTTTGTTTCCTACAATACAAAAGATGTCTACTTAAGAATTGAAATCAATAAAATCAACAATTTTCACTGCTTTATGAAAGACATTCTTGAGCAAAATTTTTTCTTTTCTTTATTTTTCCTATTTTTTTTAATGAGTATATGAAAATAATGACTACAATGGCTGCTCAGTATTGTTTGGTACCACTGCCTTAGTTAGTTCATGCTAATGGCTGCTTTTGCACCATCAGCACAAAGTCAACAAAGTGGAAAGACAAACAATGTCTTGATTTTATTATAAAAATAATTTTGATTTCATGGACCCTCATTAGGGTCTCAAGAATCCCAGGATTCTCAGACGAAACTTTCAGAATCAGCAGACTACTCTTTAAGGCTTCTGGCTAATAGTACTACTGATTGTATTAATCATAAAATGAATGAATGAATGAATGAATGAATGACTATGACCTTTCCACTGAACTTCCATACACAGTTACAGGAAGCAAAAAATAATCTTAGGAAATCTACATTTTATTGTAGTAGTCATTGCTCTTAGCAGTATTAGAAGAGCATTCATCTCTGTTATTCTTTATTAGAAAGATATGCATCTTAATTGGCTTCAAAATTTATTCATAATGTCAACATTAATCGTAGGCATCAGCAGGCTGTCAGTGCCAAGAAAAATGAGGTGAAATTAAGAACAAAAAATGGTATAACAGAAATAAAGTAACTCCTAAGGTGAAGTTTTTAACTGACAGAATATAATGAAAAAGTTTTATTCTGCATGTGAACAAATAAGTGAACGAGTGGACTGATAATTTTTTCTAAATAAAACTATATATATGGTATCCCCCAATATACATATATACACCATACATACACACACACACACACACACACACACACACACACACACACACACACAGTGGGGCCTTGACTTACTAGTGTCCCGACTAACGAGTTTTTTGAGATACCAACTGTCTCTCGGCCAATTTTTTGCATTGAGTTGACAGAGTAATTTGAGTTAACGAGCTCCTTAACGAGCTCCTTAAAGTGCTCGGTCTCGGAATGAACTAAACTCTTAAGTCAAGGCCCCACTGTATATGTATGTATATATATATATATGTATATATACACACATATATATATATATATAGAGAGAGAGAGAGAGCACACACTAGCAGTCCATATTGTTTTTTTCTGCCCATCCTAGGATATCAGTATATTATTTATAATAAACACCCCATTAGAAAATATTTTTAAAGGCTTTAAATACTTGTTAAGACATTTTTCATGAGATGTCTCCTTTTTATTATTCTCTATATATCTTGGTGCAATGACATAAGTTTGACTCTCTCTTAGTTATTATTGCAGTCCTTCATTGAAAATGACATTTTAAAGTATAAAGCTTGAAGATATACATATATAGTTTTTGATAGGTGCTACAACGCATCAAAGCCAGGTAACTGAGGAAATTAAATTTGTATTTCTCTTTCCAAGGCTATACTCCCTCACACTCCCCACTAACCTTAAAAAAAAAAAAAAAAAAAAAAAACAACAATGAAAAGAAAACTGAGGGGAGGGAAGAGAAACATAGAGAACAAAAAAAAAAGGAACATAGGTGGATAATGGGAAGCACTCTACCTCGTTGCTTTCCCATAACTATGCTAAGATGTCCCCAGGGTCATGAAGTATGTGAGGTAAGGAGGATGTTTGCTTTGGGAATAATTGTAAAGATTGTGTGTTGTTGTTTTGGGGTGTTTTTTTTTTTTTGTAAAAGGATGTGAGGAAGGCATTTTATATCACATACCCTTTTCATTATTTGTTATTTCTACTGGAGAAAAGGAGGCCTTCTTGATTTAATGATGGGATTAACTTGAGAGTGGATGTTCTTATTTTTTTAATGTATTCATCACCTTTGCCTTCTATATAGATTTGTATCTTGCAAAGATTAGAAGAGTCTGGTCCTAATTTAAAATGAATGAGAAGGAAGAGTCTGAAGATATTTAGTTAACTCATGCATTGCCCATTTCTTCAACTGTGAAAACTGCCCCTGCTCTAGATATTACCCCAGGATGCAATAATTAACCTCCCTGAATCTCAATATTAGGACAGAGCAGAGCCTGATACTGTCTTTCCTGAGCCTAGTCTCCTAAGATACAGTAATATGCTTTAAATTTAGATATATGTCAACTCAATAAGATTCTTTAGGCAATAAAGCATTAATAACATAGGTTTTTATGCTTCTATGAACCATATCACTCCTCAAGAAATAAAATATTAAAGCAGTTAAATTTACATCTTAAAGCTTTGAGCTTTAAATATCTATCAACAAAAAGGCAGTGATTTTTCTTCGAATGGTAGGATGCAATGATTCCTGGCAGTCCCATTGATGCATAATCACTACTCCCGTGTAAGGAGTGGCTGCATAATGGTGGCTCGGAAAATAATTGTAGATCACAGCAGTCAGGCCTTTACACTATGAACAATCATCATTTTTACTCAAGAAATTGTCCCAGCACATGTCCCTTGCTCAATTGCAAGGCTCAGAATAAATATTCTTTATTCTATAGACACAATGACAGGAGGTCTTAACATTAACATGGTAGTTCTTGTTCAAGATCTCTGCTTTCCCCTTATGAAGATAATGTTTGTGCCCTGTTCTGGTTTAAAACCTGCAATTCCCCTTCAATCCGAACTGTACTTGAGCCTCCATTTCCTTTGAATAGCTCTGATCTCAGCTTTTACCCCAAGGCTCACAAGAACTGCAAGTGCCCTGCCTCCGCCCGAATAACCCTGCATCCAGGAGCCAACTTGCACACTGCTACAGGTGACCTGCTCACCTTCCTGGCCCAGGTCCCAGTCCTGGATGAATGTGACAAGTCCATTTGTGTGATTATGTATGTGTCCGCACAATCAAAAAATTACCATTCCTTGCACCTCATTTCACACCCTTCTGGGCACCTTACTAATTTAAGAGTCTCAAGTTATTACCATAGCCTCCTCCTCTACTCCCACATTTATACAACATACAAGGATATTTCCTAGTTTTGTCAATCACAATGGTCTCTGCACTTTCTAAATCCATGTACTACACATATCTAGGGACATAGCATATTCAATCTTCAAATCTTTAGTATGTTTACTACTTTCCTCCTAGTATATTTGCAATACACAGGAGCAGATGACTCTGGGTTTGTTTTCTTCAGAGATCCTAGCACAAAGGCACAGCAAATACACCTGGAAAGTACTTGCTGGCAATGGGAGGTACAATGTGTTCATCTGATGGAACAGAAACTTGCCTAATAGGTCTCAAGTACAACAGACATCCATCTTTATCTGGATGAGGCAAAATAAAAGAAATAGCTCAGAAAAGAAAAGTTTCTATTTACTAGTGAAATAAAATGAACTAAAGCACAATTAATGTAATTTCAAATTATAATTGCAACAAGAAGCAGCTTTCTATTTTTATCACTAGTTTTGTAAGAATATAGAAATCCAAAGTGAAAATAAAGAAATTTTAAATGTAAACACAATACATATTTTAATAATACATTTTATATGAGAGTATGAGAATGTTTCCTAAAACACTCAAGAAAAACAGTAAAAACTAAAAACTATAACTACTCATTATTTCTGAGCAGAAAAAAAAGTCCTAAGCCCAAAAGTGAAAATCTCCACAAAACTGCAAAAAGAGAGCGTATCAGCTATAGAAAACATCATCCTTACTTCAATAGTTGATATCATAGAGTACATAATGACACCTGCAGCTCAAAGCCACTTGGAAGAATAAATCCTGAATAGGTTCCCAAGTGAATTTATAAAAAGAAAACTAAACTCGATGAACTTGATTTTGATTATATGGTTTACATGTTTGAAGAAAGGGACATCCTAAGGTATGAAGCTGAAATAGAGGTAGCCTGATCATGTCATAAAAGTTGTTTATGAAAAATAGAGTAAGGTTGAACAAACATCATATTTTATATATTAATGTATGTATTAGTTTCATAAAAATACACATAAAAATAAAATGTATTCCGGAAGAAAACTTGCATCTGTTGAGCACTTTCTATATACCTAGTATGTTAAGTATACTTATAGAGAAAATATCCCATTATTCAAATTTTACAAGTAAAGCAACTGAGGCCAAGAAAGATTAAGTAGTCTGCCTAATATCACAGAGCTAACAAGTAACAGAGTTCGGATTCCTAATCAAACATAAGAATATTAAAAGAAAAACAAAAAGATCAGTGAACCCGATGGGCTACCTATTGAATGTATGTCATTAATATATGAAGTCATTTCAAAATAAAATGTAGTATTGGAATATATTCAATATAAAAATAATAAATTATCTTAACTATAAACCTCTACTATCATAAAATTAGCTAGAAATTATTATTGTTGCACCTAGCAGGCCTTAATTCTTTTTTTAACCAGTTAACTGCTACCCATCCAAAACGGAAACCATCTCCACACGCCTCAAAGACGCTTGTGGCGTACAAAGGGTTAAGCCATTCAGAAAGTATAATATCCGAATGAGACACATAGCAGAAGATTAAAGAGGTCCATTCTTGGTTTGGACTCTAGTCCTTTGAATGACACGTAACTCCAAGTCTATTAGTCAGATAAGGAGGAAAGGAAAGCACAGTGTTGTTTTCACAAGAAAAGAAGAGTTCATTCCATGGATATAGAGTGAACTTAGCAGGATACAAAAACGAAAAACACTGACATATCTGATGCCACCTTCCTCGTTATCTGGGTTGATTTTAAGGATTACAGTGGGAATTACAGCTTTCATAAGGGCCTGATGTAGTCTGTTTGCCTGTTACCATTTAGCGTATGAAAATACTCACCTCCCTCACTGTGTAGATGCCTGTTCTTGTCCTTTAGACAAATGAATTGGGCAAAATAGATGCTTTTAAAAATGATAATACTTCTGGTATTATGTGCTTTTAAGTAGCTATTTTTGCAGCAAAGAAGATCATGTTTTGACCAAGGCAATGAGGACAGATTAGAGGATGAGCAAATTAAATATCACATTTCTCTCCACCTTGGCTTTGTGAACAGACTATTCAATAACAAGGCTTCAGGGAGGCCCTCATTCATTCCGCACAACTGGCAACTAACTCTGCCCCACCCTGTAGAGCTAGGAGGGAAATGGTGACCGCCAGACCAGGCCAGCCCAATCCATGAGCTCCTGTTTCTTGCAATGAAGAAAGAAGATTGGAAGTCAAAGCTGACAAGCACTGTTAAGAAAACAGTTTCAGCACCAACTAAGGGACAAACTTTGAAGATGCTGAAATACTTTATCAGTAGCCTGATGTATATAGGGCAATTCACAAGGCAATGGACCTTAAGTCCCTGTAGCATAAAAACTGTCTGTTGCCTCAGACATATCTACGAAGCTGATCATACTGAACAGATGCCCCACTTAAAAAAAAGGGGGTGGGGGGCAACTCCAAATCCAATCGATGAAGATAATTTTGTCATCCTAAAATGAATTTGTGCATGTGAAAACAGTATGTGCTTCTTCCCATTTAATATTTTTGCTGATGCTTTCTTTCTCTGATGAAGCTAAGTAACTAGAGGGTTAAGATCTTTTATTGCCTTATTGCTTACCTTTCAGTCTGAGATGTGTGTGAATCTTGAATAGGCATACATGGAAAGATATGCTGCTCACCATGGCTTACAAAGTGTTGTATGCTCTGCCTCCTGCTGGCCCCTCTAGCTTCGGTTGCCCACTCTCCTGCTCTATGTGGCACCCACTCTGGCTATCTTCCTGATGGTAACCACACCAAGATTTTATATTCAGGCCCTTTGTACTTCCTGTTCCCTCCACTAGGAGGCTCTTTCCCCAAATCTTCATCTGTCACTCTGATTCTCAACTTCTTGGTCTCCACTCAGCCCTCACCTCTGCCAGGAGTGTGCCTAACATAGTGTCTCCATCTACTTCTCCTGTCATATGGTCCTGCAGATTTACTTTAAAGCACATGCCCCAATCTATAATTGTCTCTTTTCTGTTTCGTCGATTTGTTTATTATCACACACCCATTTTAATGTCAGCTCCCTGAGGACATACACTTTTTCTGTCTTCCTCTACCACTCTCCTCAGTGCTAAGGTCAGTCCTGCACAGGAGACAGAATGACACCCAGGTTCTCTTAAGCCCATGTAAAGCCTTCCAACACATGGCCAAATAGTGTGCACACTGTGCACAGGTCCACACAATGGCCACCCGTGCTTCTCTTTAACTTCTTGGGCACTTGGACTTTCCTAGTGAGAAAAATGGCAAAACAACAGTGGCAAAACCTAGGACAACACAATTACAAAAATTATTGCTTCCACGACTCAAAGGAGTGTAATGCCCTTTAATGCTTTAGACCTTTTTCATTTTAGGGACATTCGATAAAGAAAGAAAAAAATAAAGTGTTTTGTCCTTCAGCTGTGCCATCATAAACTTGAATTTGTGGGGGGGAAAGCATTATCTTTCCCTTCATTCCTTCCACAAGGTTTAAAGTAATTTCAGCTTTGCTCTGACCAGGTAGCTCCGTTGGTTAGAGCTTTGTTCTGATATGCCAGGGTTGTGGGTTCACTCCATGGTCAGGGCATATAGAGGAATCAACCAATGAATGTCTAAATAAGTGGAACAAGAAGTCGATGTCTGTCTCTCTCTCTCTCTCTCTCTCTCTCTCTCTCTCTCTCTCTCTCTCCCCTTTCCTCTCTCTAAGATCAATAAAGTAATGTCAGTTTCTTATCAGCATAGAAAATTATAAACATTTCAGAGCAAGGTGAAATTCTTTAAATTCTATCAGACTACTAAAATAAATAGAAAGCTCTTTGCATTGTCAAAACTGGTTCAAATCAAATGTAGTCTATTCTCATTATCTGTGGATTTTGTATTTGCAAATACACTTACTCACTAACATTTATTTGTGACCCCCAAGTCAATACCTGCAGCACCTCTGCAGTCATTTGCTAACCTGCAGGGCAGGGCAGGGCAGTTTTCTGAAACACACCTTACCCAGCTGAAGTTGAACATGGTAACACTACCTTCTTGTTTTGCTCTCATACTGTAAACAAGTGTCTTTTTCCGCAGCTTATTTAGTGCTAAGTGTTTCTGCACTTTTTGTGCTTTTTTTATTGATGATATTGCAGTCTAAAAATAGACCCCAAAGCTTAGTGCTGAAGTTCTGTCTAGTGTCCCTAAGTGTGATAAGACTCTGATGTGCTTTACAGAGAAATACACATGGTAGATCAACATTTTCAGGCATGAGTTATCACCATGAGGTCAATGTTAGTGAATCCACAATATATATTAAAGTGTCTGAAACAAGAACACAAATAAAACAGGTTATGTATTGATCAGTTGATGAAAAGGTTATGACCAGAGGCTCATAGGAAACTAACTGTATTTCCCCAGGAGTAATGCTTCCATGCTCACCAGTTCAGCATTGACAGCGATTTTATAGAACGTAACAACTGTGAATAATGAGAAATAACTACAGTACAGACACTTTTTAGAGAAGTGTTAGACACTTCTGAAGAGTTATGATGAGACTAGCAATCTCCCCAGCACTTCCTTCATAGGAAGGTTACAAATCAATCTTCCAGAATTTCTTCAGACAAAAAATTATTTAGTTTCTACCAGCCAGTAATGTATCATTTGTGTGGTTATCTCTTCAGTGTGCTTTCATTTTCTAAAACTAGAAATCATCTCCATTATCAACAAAGAAAAGAGGAAGGAAAAGTTGACAATAAAAAGAAATAAAAGCCCTAATTCTCCAGCTCTGTTTCTTATTTCCACTTGTGTTTCTTCTATCAAACATACTTAATTTTTTTTCTAATGAGTACTCTTAGTTGATCATTAGTGGTGTATCTGTTAAAATATATGTGAAGCCTTAACCTGGCGTATTTCATAAAGTTAAGAACCTAGAAATGCTTATAATGATCATCCAATTTAAAATTCAAAAGCCATATATTTAAGATAAAATAGCAGAAAAGATATAAAACATTCAATTATGTGGCCAACATGAAGACTCTCCCAAAATAATGAGATGGCAAAGATGAAAGTTGTAAATATATAGGTTTTAAAGAACTGTTGCAGAGAGGGGAAGGAAAAAAAAACACCTTGTAGTTAATAACCAAAAGAAAAAATAAGAGAGAGCTACCAAAATAAAACAAGAATCAGTAGTGTGCAATGCACAAACCAAATATCTCTTATTGTTTGTCTTTGCTCATATTTTCCTGCTCATCTGTTTTCCACATTCCAATATTCACTCTTTGCTTTTTGCATCACTTTGATCCTCATTTAGAAATATGTTTTTCTTGTCCCAGTGATCCTCTATGGGTTCCAAAAGTTCGCAAAAACTATATTTTCAAACAGCCATGCAAAGAGTAGAAAGGGAAAAGGCAAATATTTGGTTGAGCATTACTTGGGTATAACTTTTCAAGGTAATCATATAATTGGCTAATGTTCTATAGCACCAAACAAATGTTATGTAACTTATTATAATTGCATAAGTAAAATTAATGTTTAAAATTATAGTATCACAAAGAAATTTGGTGGATGGCTTACTTTAAAATGTTGTGTTCGTTAAATAAATTTTAAGTGAGAAGGAGAAAAGTCAACTAAACAGCTACCAAGAAAGAAATAATAAAGAAAAAAGTGGAGAGCAAATCTTTTAAGGAATAACGGCTAAGAATTTTACAGATCTTAAGGAGGGATCTGTTTTCAAATTAAATGCTGAGTAGGATAGAGGGAGAAATGCACATGTAGGCACATTACTGTAAAATTTTAGGAGAAGAAAAAAAAACCTGAAAGCTTCCCAAAAGGAAACAATAAATGCACAAAAGAATATGAATTTAACTTTTCAACAACATGATAATGGAAAATAAGTGTGTAATCCTTCCAAGTTCATTCTATCTATCCATCCAACTATAGAGAGATCATAAAAGAGAGAGAAAATGAAGAGCTTTATTATTGTAAGAAAATTCTTTTAAAATAAGTTATTATAAATGTAAATCAAAAATTAGAGAGACATTTGATTAACCAGGAAAAGACAGTCTGTCCCAGAACATCAGTTGTACAGGAGACTCAACCTAGATTGCATAATGAGAATGGAAGTCATTAGAAAGACTAGAATTCATGAGATAAATATATGATAGTAAGAGCCTAAAAATATATTACAGGCACATAATACAAGTGGAAACTGGACATTTCAAATATCCAGGAAAGGAAAAAAGTTGTAAAAGGGGAAAACAATCACAGCATAGTACTTGACTGTTCAATGAAAATAGTCAAAAAGATATATATATGTGTGTGTGTGTGTATATAT
>NW_005354829.1:6449014-6464843 GCF_000412655.1 Myotis brandtii
TAAATGTTTATAATAAATTTATATATAAAACATATGTACATAAGACCAATTGAAAATACAGAGTAGAATGCTAAATTTTCTCACTCTTGACTCAAAAATGTTTTCAACTCATAAGGTGGACAGTCAAAAGACATCTATAACTATTAAAATTAGAAATATGGTTTCAAGTATATAATACAAATTATGATAAAAATAGAGAAATGTAAAATAAATTATATAGATATGTTATGAATATAGTGTTAATCACCAGAAGAATGATATAGATAGGGAGAGAGACTAGCGGTAGGTAAGGATAAGCAGAAGGAAGCAAGTTGTTTTCCATCCTGGCGATGTTATTAGAACTTGCTTCATGGCCTTTCAACGTGTGCAGACATACTGGAGGGGGAAGAAACTCCAAAAACAAACATCTTAGAAGAAATACTTAAAAATTGAAAGAAAAAAAACAATAAACTAGGAAAATAATTAAGTTTTTATTGGCAATGAGATCATATCTGTTGAAGATATTACTAACATTCACCAATATACAGTTCTCTGATGCTGGACACAAGGACAATACGTCTCCACTCCCCTGAAGCTGAATGTGGACATGTGAATAGTTCTAACCAATGAAATGGAAGCTGCAGGAGCGTGGTCTTTGTCCTTACAGAAGCATTTAATTTCCAGATGTTCAACTCTCCAGCCCCATCATCCCCAGGCACAATGATGATGGATAAATAACTCATACAATTCAATGGGGAAAACTACCAAAACGGCAATGTTAATTGGGCAAAAGTTTGTAATCAACAATTTGTGAAATAAGAAACATAAATGGGTTATAAATTTGAAAAACAAATGTAACAAGAAGAATTTTTAGCTATCAACTATATAAGGACTTTAAAAATGATAGCATTGATTCTGACAATCTGTGAGATTAGACTATTCATAGACTGCTGACAGAATTATAAACTGGTAAATTTCCTTAGTATATATCAGAAATAAGTAAATGCTTCATGGCCTTTGATATAGTAAAATTATACTTCACTTATCAGAAATGAGGAAAAGTACATATGCAGAAGGATTCCATTTGCAGTAATATTTTAGAATGGATAAAAGAAGGTTTCAAACAAAATCTATAAACTTAGGAGATAGTTAAGTAAATTATGGAGATAAATATTATTAAACTATAAAAATTAATTTTACAAATGGCTTTATTGGCATCCAAAAATTTTTCAGATATGATATTAAGTACAAAAACACTTGAAAAGAACATAAGTAAATATAAACAAGTGATTATTTCTTGGGTAAAATTAGTGATAATTTTTATTTTATTTTGTGTTTTCCAAATTTGCTACTTTAATATGTTATTTTTATAATTAGGAAAAGTATTCTAAGATAGCTTCAGAAATTTTTATATTAATTATGGAGTAATATTTAAATAAACATCTTGAATTAAATTTGCCTCAGAAACATTATGATGTACAAGTCTTGAAAAAAAAACTTAGAAATAAATAAAAATGGAGATAAATGTGATTAAAGAGGCTCTGAAATCTAAATTGGCCAAAGAAAATTAAAAATAAATGAAAAGCTAATGCAAACTTTGAAGTTTTAAACCCAAACAAATATTGTGACATATATTAATATTTGTTTAAACACAAGTGTCCATATGGCAAAAAGAAAGCAGAAGCAATCCCTTGAAAGAGAACAGGGTCTGTATTCCATGAAGTCCTTTAGAAAATTCTGCCTCCTTAGTCCACCTTCATCCTGCTCCATTATGATACCTTAACTGCATAACCCACACCTTTAGTGGTACCATCTTAGGTAGAGTGGCATCAAATGGTTTTTCCTTACTCACTTTCTTCTGCCTTTATGAGTGGAGGGAGAAATGAGACTAAGCCACTACTTGAAAAATATTTAAATTTTTAAAAAGTGTTAGCATAAAATGTTATTAACACTGTATTTCCACTTATGCAAATATTTTTTATTTTCATGTAGGTAAAATTTTTGTATTCAGCCAAAGATGTATTAAAACAAACAGACGACTAGAGTTGTGCAGAAACTTGATTAAATACATTTCATAAAACCATCATCTTGATTAAATACATTTCATAAAACCTTTCTTTTAATGCTCATGGTATGACAGGGTTCTAGAAAACTCACTTCAGGGCCACATTAAGTTCAGAGTTTCACAAAATGTACCGGTTATAGAATTAGAAATTTTTCTGATGTTTGACAAAAACTACACAGTATGTGTCATACATTGTAAGGCAAACTGAAAGTATTTCTTGATGAAAGTAATGTTTTAGTATTTTGTGTAGTACTAGAGGCCCAATGCACGAAATGCATGCAAGAGTAGGCCTTCCTTCTGGCCACAGGCAGGCACCTGGAACCTGGGCTTCCCTCACAGCCCCAGCTTCGTCTGGAAGGACGGAAGGACATCCGGAAGGATGTGCAGTTTAATTAGTATATTACGCTTTTATTATTATAGATTCCAGCTTAAATTATATTTATGCCATAAATAACTTGATATTTGGCTTTAGAGAGAGCACAAAACTGTTTTCTAAGACAAATTAAGAATGAAATTGTATATTAGTTAATAAAACCATGAGTATCTGAGTTCCCTTACCTATCTTCATTTCATACAGATTGCTGTCTTTAGTTTTAATATTCTTTTTGTGAACACATACAGATTGTTACACTGAATTAACTTCAAAGTGTTATTCAAAAGCAAAGTCATAATCATAACCCATTACTTCAACCTTGATATAAATTAAGAAATATGCAAAACTAGCAGTACACTTAAGTGATATTAGTGCTGTGACACAAGCCAAAAACCGTAACAAAATCCTTTACTTATCCCTCTGGGCTCAGTTAATGTTCAAATCTGGCATCCTCATTTATTGATCTGAGACCCCAGTGACACAAAAGCACAATTTATAAAAATAGCACTGCTCAGGAAATAAGTGTCTTGCATAACTTTATATTCTTTACTGTAATAGAGTTTTAATCTTGTTTATTTCACATTTTGGACAAATTCCCTATTTGTTTTTCATTTCCTGAGGAACTATTTACTCAAGAAGAAAAATTTGATGGCATTTTAAATCAATGAGGAGAGATGGATTTCATATATATACTAGAGGCGGGGGGGGGGGGGGGTTGGAGGGTGTCCCTCAGCCCGGCCTGTGCCCTCCCGCAGTCTGGAGCCCTTAGGGATGTCAAATTGACGGCTTAGGCCCACAGGTTGGAGAGGCTCCCACCACCACCACTGCACTCACCAGACATGAGCTCGGCTCAGGGCTTCTGGCTAAGTGGCACTCCCCCTGTTGGAGTGCACTGACCACCAGGGGGCAGCTCCTGCATTGAGCGTCTGCCCCCTGGTGGTCAGTGCGCTTCATAGCGACTGGTCGTTCCACCATTCGGTCAATTTGCATATTAGTCTTTTATTATATAGGATATATAGCAGTGATGGCGAACCTATGACACGTGTGTCAGAGGTGACACGCGAACTCATATTTTTGGTTGATTTTTCTTTGTTAAATGGCATTTAAATATATAAAATAAATATCAAAAATATAAGTCTTTGTTTTACTATGGTTGCAAATATCAAAAAATTTCTATATGTGACACGGCACCAGAGTTAAGTTAGGGTTTTTCAAAATGCAGACACACTGAGCTCAAAAGGTTTGCCATCACTGATATATAGTATATGGTGACAAATTTCCTAAATAGGAAATTTAAGCTTAGTTTAATACTTACTAAGCTTAAAGTATCCCTACTTTAGTATTTATATCAAATAAATTCAGATGAATCAAAGATTCATTTTGAATCATGAAACCAAAATAGGATGGAGAGTAAATTAAAGGACAGGCAGTTGTATTTTTTCAAATAAACTAGAGTGGGAAAGCCTTTCTGAGTAAGGCACAAAAGTTCTGGGGGAAGAAAATAAACAATTTTTTAATATAAGAATATATATATTATTTTTGTAAATCCTCACCAGAGGTTATGTTTTTATTTATTGTTAGAGAGAGAGGAAGGGAGAGAGAGAGAAACATCAATGTGAGAGAGAAACATCCATCGGTTGCCTCCAGTACATGCCCTGACCTGGGAACCCACAAGGTGGGTATATGTCCTGACTGGGAGTTGAACTTGCCTCCTTTTGGTGTACAAGACAATGCTCCAATCAACTGAGCCAGCCAGCCAGGGCAAGAATATATGTATTCTTTAAAATTATGAACTGAAATCATGAATAGTTTAAAAGAAAAACAAAAACCTGGGCAAAATAGCTGCAAAACATCTCTAAATCTGATTCAAAACTTAACAAAATATTTTTGGAAGCACTATAATTCACATTACTGTTAATATCACTACTTTCTCATTTGGCCACCCTGTTTTTCAACAATATATTCTACATCAGTATATCACACAATGACTTTCATCTTCCATCAATATCTTTTTTTTTATAAGTGACCTAGAAACAATGACTTTACTATACATTTTAACATAAACAAATAAAAAAGATCATTCTCATACTTAAGGGCACTACACATAATTTTAAGTGGCTTATGTGGTTTATTGCATTAGTCTCTTCTTTGTCATATATGCTATACTGGTATAGAAACAGTAGAAAAGATTCCAGCAAGAAACTAAAAATGCATTTTCTGTTGTTCTCTGCCTCTTCTCCCAAGTGCTTGTCAAAACTATCCAAAGTTCCTAACACAAGAAGTAATAATAAAATTTCACTATTTTTTTGTGCACTTAGATTGGCCAACCATAGTACATAGTGTTTCCTGGCTACTGTGTAGCTTCGAAACAATCCTATCACACTTGATTCCCTTTTACAAAGATGACAACTAACCACTTAGATTAAGCACCTTATCCAATGCCCACATTTAATACTAGGACTAGAATTCAGTTCCAAGTATAGACTCTTAATCAATGCTATTCTGTCTCCCAAGACATCAGAGCTATAAACTGCATGGATCAAGGTTTTATATTTTCATGGACAAAATATTTGTGCCTTTACCATTAAGATGACAATCCTTGAGTTGTCTGTGTTCTGAGATATGAAGATAAGGATTTACGGTCCTTCACATCAAATAACTAAAACTATAAAGCTTCTCAATAAATCCTCTAAATTATTGCCTGTGTTCCTAAAAGTTCCTCTCCAAATGTAAATTAGAAATAACACTGTGAGCTAGTAAAACAGATAAAGCTATAAATTTTTTTAAAGTGCTTGGGAATTATAGAGCTCAATAACTCCATTTCATACAAAAACTAAAAACAAGAAATATTTTATTCCTCAAAAACACAAGACAGGAATAAAGAAAAATAATGACGTAAGTTGAAATGTATCTTTTAAAAAAATAGTGAAACATACATCCTTCCCAATACCCCTGGAGATGGTCACTTTCAGAATTTCTTTGCAAAAGCCTTGTAATGAGATTTTGTTTTTATTTTTGTGTTTTTTCTAAAGATAAGCCCTTTCCACTTTAGAATTGTAGGAGCTATTTCTGTGGTAGATCATTCAAAACAGTCCCTTTAAATAGATGTAATTCACATAAATAGCTTATATGAAGCCCTTAAGGAGTGTGTCTAAAATGTTCCAAATATAAACTACTAAAATGTATATGATAATTTTTTCAAATATATTGATGAAACTGATTACCCTATACCTTATAGTCCTGATTCTTCAGGTTGAAAGTGTTCACTGTCTCAAATCATTTCAGTCTCAAATTATCCTTTAATAATTTTTAATAATTAATGACAAAAATTACATATTGTTCAAAAGTTATCATTAATTTTGTTAAATATTCTTCTAAGACCCGCTAATATATTTTAAATATATCTAGGATTGTTAAAAATATTATTCAGCTGTGAAGAAATAGAATATATTACCACCAGATAACATAAGACTAAAAGTTAAATATTTTTGTGTTCTACTGGTAAACCTCATTTATCAGCACTTATCAAACAGTTCTTTGTAACAGTACACTAAGTTATCCTGCCTCTTGGAGATTTCCTGCAGCCATGGCCCCCTTCCCACACTTCAAGAAATCTGACAATTTCAATCTGCAATAGAAATTTTTTTATTTGACCTGAAAATACTTATTTTGTTTTTTTTAATTTATTTTTTATTGATTTCAGAGAGGAAGGGAGACAGAAACATCAGTGATGAGAGAGAATCGCTGATTAGCTGCTTCCTGCACATCCCCCACTGTGATCACCTCCTATACACTCCCCACCACTCTCCCCACCGGGGATCATTGGGGATCGAGCCCGCATATGCCCTTGACCAGAATTGAACCTGGGACCCTTCAGTCCGCAGGTCAGCGTTCTATCCACTGAGCAAAACTGGCTAGGGCTGAAAATATTAATTTTGAAATGCTTGTTCTATCCTTTTATTCTTGCACAGAAATTTAAAAATATATAATTCAATTGCTGACATATTCTTACTGCAATAGACTGAACACTAATGCTAGAGAAACTGTAAAAAGAATACTAAATCTGAAACAATAGTATTTTAATGCAAAGCCTTAATATCAGCTGCAAAAGTTTTATGGAATAAGAAAACCTTTTCTTATAGCAAATTATATAACTTGAGTTTCAATTAAATTCATACTGAAGTTAGAAACGACTGAGTAAGGCCATATTTTGTCATAGGGAGGAAGAATCAGATAATACTTCACTATATTTTTAAAATAAGCACAGAGTATACTCAGTTTATATACACATATTTCTATCATTTCCATCAGTATAACTGGCCATTTAGACAGATTAGACTAAAAATATTTGCATCAAAGGGGCACCTTCTGAGGTTCACTGAAATTCAATCAGAGTGAAAGAAATCAGGGGACCATAAAATAAGTGAATATCATAGAATTTATAGTTTGCAATTAACTTTACATGAAGGATAAATAAGCTCTGTAAACATAGGATGCCCTGTTCAAAGACAAACTAAATCTTAGGCATTGCTCAATTCAAACTGGTTTGTATTTATATTTTAAATACTGAAATAATCAGGAAAAAATGTGAATTAGCATACCTATAAATAAACTACATAAAACTATAAAGTAAAATTCTGAAGAACAAATCTAAATAGTAAAACTGTGAGAGGTAGATATGTTAATTATTTGAGAAACCTGAAGACATATGAAAATTAAAACAATCTAAGAAACTGTCCACTCATAAATTCCCTTACTGTAATGACTCCCATATCTCCCAAACATATTTGTTCTATTCAACTGAAGACTCTTATAAGGGTAAAGATTCTAAATTTTAAATTAATGTTATATTACAAATTAGTAGTAAGCATACTGGATAATTTTTCTATGATATGTTAATTAATGGATAAAAATAAAACTATAATAACAAATTAGGGCTTTTGCTGAAGCAAATTTATCAATAGAATAAAATAGGACAAAACTGCCCTAGCTGGTTTGGCTTAGGGGATAGAGTGCCAGCCTGCGGACTAAAAGGTCCCTGGTTCGATTCTGGTCAAAGGCACATGCCTGGGTTGCAGGCTTGATCCCCAGTAAGGGGTGTGCAGGAGGCAGCAGATCAATGATTCTATCTCATCATTGATGTTTTTATCTCTCTCTCCCTCCCCCTCTGTAATCAATAAAAATATTTTTTAAAAAATAAGACAAAACGAAGTAAATAGAAAACAAATCCTAAAGATAGACTGCTTGAACAAAAATAGAAAAAAAAGCCATGCATATCAAAAATCACACATATTAATGCAAATATTAGAAGAATTGGCTTGTGTCAAGAAACTGTGTCCATAAAATTCTCAAAGACATTCACTATAAAATATATTATAATTTGGTACTTTAAAATTTTCACTAAAATAATTAACAAGGGAAATCATGATATATAATACCCTGAGGTATGTGTGTGCAGGTGAGGGGGGTAGACTATGACAATTTTGTTGCCATTCAAAAATATTTATAGTCACATTTTGAGGAAAATGCAAAACTAAAATGGAAGCTGAATACACCCAAAACTGTCTGGTCCCTTATAATGGATTCTTGTATTCTAATCACTTGCAACATGGCTTTTGCATCATCCTAATAACATTTGTAAATCCTCTAAAAATGTATATTGTACATATTTTAAGCAAATCATTTTTAACATATAGCAATGTAGCTTTAGGGATAAGTAAATAATAACTTTGAACATATCTAACTTTTAGAGGAAAATGTAAAACATATTACACTTTCCTCTAAATAGATTTAAATCAGATATCAAATAGTTTTTTTTTTAAATCCAAATGTAGAGCAAAAGCAAAACTTTGACTTTAAAAAGTATAATTTTATAATGCAAAAATATATAATATGTAATGACTTTAAGAGATAGATAATCATTATAGGCCTCAAAGCACTGTGCTAGGGTTTGTGAAAGCTACATAGACAACAATGGCATGAACCTGCCTTCAAGAATGTCACATTTTTTATTCTCCAAGTAAACTTTAAAACGTGTTCATTCTATAAATTAAAATGATAAAAAAAATGACAAAATAGTTTAAATTGAATAATACTGAAAAATAACAGAGGTAGACTCCTAATCAACACCAATGTAAGAACCACATTTATTTTTCATCCAAATTAGTAAAATCTTCTCTGAAAACATTTTGATGTTTGAAATTTTTTTAATTGTGGGTGATTTTGAAATTTTAACTTTGAATTCAACAACTAATTTTCATTTTGTATTGAAGAAACATAGTCATATAACTGGTTTGTCACTTTGTTATTCAGATCATTGGAGAAAACCTCGGAAATTTTGACTAAAAATTGTCAAAACAAAAAAGCTAATATTTTAATGATAGAGTATCTTCTGTAGAATCCAGTTAAAAAATAAAGGAAAATAAATCAATCAGTAGCATTAACATCCCAATAAAATGTTTAAATCTGATATGTACCCTCTGTGAAATGTACCCTTTGCTCCCTTAAGAAAACACACAAAAAACATAGTTCTGTATATCCATTCAGATTTCATTTCCTATAATAGCATTTTCTGTGCAGATTAGACACTTCTATCAGTTGTTTTTTTAAGCAGAAAAGAAGGAGGAAGAGGAAGGGAACAAATGCAAACTCTTTGAAAACTCAATTATTCAGTAAAACATTCTAAAATAATTAGGAAGCAACTGCTCTTTTTGAGCCTTTCTTAAAATTTTCAGGGCTGTGGGAAGTTTTACAATTTGTGAAGTGTCATTGGAAGAGATTACAAGAAGATCTAAGATTTGGGCATGAATCAGCATCCATGTCAGCATAATGTCACAGTGCATGACCCTATCACTTTAAAGGCTTGATATGAAATGGAAATGCTCTATACTTCCAGTCAGCAGGGTAAAGCCTACAATACCTCAAAAAGGAATAGCATAGGAATAAATTCTTAACATTAAGGTTCTATAGTTTCATACAGTAATTTTTATTCAGTTTCTCTTTTCCTAAAATAGAATATTTCAACCAACACCATTCTTTGATTTCTGTTTAGTATAATCTATTATTTTCTTAAAATTCTCTTGTGGTAAGTGAAATATGAACATTTACCCCAAAAAATCTAATGAAAATTAATTATTCTTCCATACAAAGAGTTCTTTCTTCGTAACCTCTAATTGAATATGACTGAATATTTACACCACTGCGTTGTAAGGTATTGTGTACTGGTACATGTGTTCATGGTTTTCTTCACACCATGAATGCTTATCGTTGCTTAAAAGAATCCAAGGTGATTCTGGTTTTTATCAAATTTTGCATATCTTTAAGTCGGTAACTCCAGGTTTTAGTAATTACCTCAACAAAAATGGCAAAACATGATAACCCAGCCAATCTATAACTACGTACATTCTATAATTATAAGTATACATATGCACATATTACATTTTTGTATGTATACAACACACACGAAGTTGCACTGATAAAAAGTGTAATAAAGGCTTAAGAGACATTAATTAATTAGATGAACACAGATACACAATCTCAGAGATTCATGACCAAAACCCAATGATAAGAAATACACCTTTTAAATGATTATCTGGAGAATCAAGGCTAAAGAGCTAAAATCATATTATTTTAGAATGCTCTCTCTTCCAAGAGGATTTACAATCAGTGCTATTTCTGAATGGCTTTATAACTCAAGTTTACAAAAATATTTAAAATAATCCATTTAAAAAATAAAATTGAATGCACTTTGTTGTTAAAAGGCATCAGGAATTATCTTTCAAACAGCATTTTAAATGATTTTTTTTCAAAGTAGGTGCCATTTACGTATATTTTTATTGTTTTCCTAAATAAATTTTTTGCAACGTTTCAAAAGGTATTCAGTGTGCGCAACAGTTTTATGAAAGAACAATATTTTCTCCAACATCTCCATCTGCTGGCTTAGAGAAAAAGTAGATTTTTATCTATTTCTTTAAAATGTAATGTTTTATGATTTGTTTTTATGGGATTGAAATATAAAATTATTAAATTATTATTAAATAGATGAATAGCTATTTGTCAAAGTTACTCATGAAATAAATAGAAAGATTTGAGCAAGAAATCTAATACTTATTTTAAATTCCAAAATCCTATGGGACCAAACATTCATGTTTACAGCCCATTTAGACAGTTTTATTTTAAACACGATTTAGTAATGACAACAACATTAACATTTATTAAATTGTTTTAGAATACAATAGTATTTAGATGTTTTCTAAAATCTGCTGTTGATTTTATTAACAATATATACTATGTGGTATAAATACATATGCAATATCAAAGTTATTGTTTTCACGACAATTCTGAATTACTGCAATAAACTGCTTTTGTGTAAGAACTACTAGACCATCTTCACATCCTCATACTAACGTTCTTAGACAAGACCACAGTGGCCAGTGCACAGGCCTGGAACTCTTGGAAAACTATTCAAAAGGACATGGAGGAGAAAGGTTGAAAAAAAAATGAATTAATATAAGAAAAACATTCATTTAGTCTCTGACAACTAGAGGGCATTCAATAAAAATGGGAGGGAGTGGGGAGAAAGAAATTCTTGAGGCCCATCACTGTGGTTTCAACTGTTGAACAATCATGCTCAAAAGCTAGTCTCTTTTTTCTCTAATTTTATGGTTTGCATATTCTCATAATGAATGTTTTTGTTTGAACAGCCTTCAGGGAAAAAGACTGAAAACCTATTATCTGTACCTACGAAGGAAGGAAGGAGGATGACAGGAAAGGGGGGAAGGAGAGGCAGGTGGGGGCGAAGGGGGGGACAGGAAGGGAGAGAGAGAGAAAAAAGAAATTGGAATCTGTCTTTATTTCCTCAGGTACCCATGGAAACAAATGGGAACAAATAGGTTCTTGCATTATCCTGCTGTGACTGTGAAAGAAGGGTGTGGGAGTTCAGTGCCATGCACAGTCATTTTACCCACTTCAGAATATAATGACTTCATTTCATTTGCATAACCTTCACCCACTCAGTAGCTCTTGCTGGATCCTTAAGTGGTTGTCAACCTTAGCAATTCCAAATAAGTTCCTCCATCTCAGAAATAAAATTAAATTAGCAAACTAATGTCTTTTGTACTTTGAAATCATTCAAGTATGAAACGCCACTTTCTTAATATGTAAACTTAATCCTGTGCAATTTGTATGGTTTAACTAGAAGAACAACCTACTTTCTGAACACTTATTGATGACATATATTTAATAATGGAGTTTGAGAGTAGACTTCCTTCGATTTCTGGGAGAAATGAGAGAAAGTCATTTTGGTTTTAGCTGTCAACATATTTGATGCTGCTGCTTCCACACAGAAACGTGGACTCCCCTGACTAAAAAGGCAAGAAAACAAAGCTAAGCACTGGAGAAAAATCTTGAGCAGGATGTAAATGATTAAGACTCATTTGGACACATTTGATATTAGAGATTTCCATTCATTTCTTGATTGCTGACTTTGTAATTATAGTTTTATATAAGCATCTTTTTCTCTGAAAAGAGTTAAACTATTTTTACATTTTTTGTTGCCTTATGCAAAAAAAAGGATACAAACATTTTACAATCTCCAGAATTTGAAATTCCTAAATGAATAAAGAAACTGAGCCACGCAAATGTTAAATGATTCGCCTAGTCAATGAGTCAGTGTCAACTCCAGAAAATTCTAGCCAATGAGCTCTCTTCTATAATAGTGCCTCAGTAGTTCTCTTCAGCAATCAGTAAGATACTTAGGACATGGATGTTGCAAATGCCATCATTCTCAAGTCCCATGAGGGAACCTTGAAAATGCATTCAGTTCCTCCCCACCATTTGTTTTAGTGTCCTAGAGTAATAATCCATGGAGGAGTAATTTGGGGATCTGGAGACACGTACATTTTAATTTCAGCTTCATTTTCTGAGCAAAACAAAACAAATGTGTGCAAAATGAAGATGTCACTTTCATTTATTTTTCTCAGGACTGTAGTCAAACAAATTGTGCGTGTGTAAATGAAATCCATGTCCTTATTATATGGATGTATCATTCTGTGGAAGTTCTTTGAGTTATATATGTGTTTAATACATTTACATTTCCTGTCTGCATATTCTATTTCAATAAAATTTATATTAAAAAACAAATCTATTTAAAAATATTGAGACTGAAGACCTAAATTAGTTAACTAACCTAAACTAACCATAACCTTTAATCTTTACAAAGCTCCAATACAGTGATCCGGCATTTGTTGGAGTCAAGGAATTTTCATTTTGTTCAGTGGACCCACACCCATTATATCTCAGTCAGGCCCTCTTACTATTTTCACCAATGAGTGAACTTCTCAATCATTGACCATTTTCAAAGAGTAGAGTTTTCAATTACTTTCACCTCATTTTAAAAAACTACATACTTCCAGTAGGTTCATTACTTTCAAAGCATTTTCACACTAGTATATAATGAAATGCAGTTAGGTACTTAGCACAGTTGTATGTCAGTCATAATTCATGGGGAAAAAACCTGGGAACTTAATATCAAATCAAATGAATAATCCAAATCTGGTAGGTAAATAGGTCAAGTATAAAAACCTTCAAAAATTAAACTATATATACACACATGTATATATAGTAAGAGAGAGAGAGAGAGAGATTTTCTCCAAGATAAGTCTTATATTTTTATGGAGGTTTTTTTGAAGCTGCAAATTCACTTGAAGAGTCTCTATCTTTCTCCTTCCTTACCCCTCCTTCCCATGCCCCCTCCCCCTGTTTCTTTTCTCACTTAGTATCAACGTTTGAAGAAAACTTGTAGCATTGAAACCTTCTTAAATAGGGTCTTTATAAACAATTTAATCACAGGCATCTAATCTAATAGGAGTATCATAATGATCTTGTTCTAATGGTCAAGGAAAATTGTTTCATATCTTTAATCATCCGGGTGACAGCGGTTTCAAAATGAGTCGATAATGTTCCTGATATGATAATCCAGCTAACCCATCGAATATATGATTAAGACTTAATATGAGGAAGTGGGATGGCACCAGTTGTTTGCCTACTGTGGGAAGAGAGCAGTTGGGCTTTTTTCTGCGGTAATTTTCCACTAGCTCCTTCACACTGTAGCCAAAATGGGAGGTGCGCCATCTGCAAAGCCCCCTCCAAATTGTGAACTATGAAATACAAACTGCAAACATCAAATCGGGGAAGAATCAGCGCAGCCCATTCGGCAGGAAATGATGGCAGCTGCTGGGAAAAGGGCAGGAAGGTACAGTGGCCGCGCCGCACAGCCCACGCGGGCGCGGGGGTTGGAGCTCCGGGATTAGGGCCGCCGAGCCTCTCCATTGAACCCGGTAGAGACCTAATTGCTTGGATTCCATCACTTTATAGCCTTGAGAGAGCTTCATCGCGTGGCCCACAGCACCGCGCGGAGTGAGAGGGCTAATATGGATAACTAACTGCACACACTAAAATGGCTGATCAGAGAGACTTCTCCAGCTTTTCAAACTCAGCCGGATCTAACTGCGTTCAGGTCCTCTTCCTCTCGCTGCGCTTGCCGGCGCCAGGCTACCTGAGAACAAAGCGCACCCGGCCGGCGAGCTGGCCGCGGCTTACCGGGCGGAATTCCCCCTTCAATGGAAAGCTGAAGCCCCGCGGAGCGGCGAGAAACGGACACGCTCCCGCTCCACGGTGCTGGGCTGGGGAGCCCCCGGGCCTGCGCCAGCCTCTCCGCGCACCGCCCCGCGCCCCTCCGGGGGGCGTTATGTAACAGACCCGAGCCCAACTCCGGAACCATTTCACAACTAGTCCTGTCCGAGGCGGATCACACCGGGCTCACGGCGTCTGTAGCGTGAACCCTGGCCCGCAGATCCACACCAGGGCCGCAGGCGAGGGCTGCAGCCGCCTGGGCTCCGGCAGTCCCCGGTGGGATCTACCCCAAAGCCCGACGGCGCGCCCTGGGGAACAACGTGTTCTCTGGGGGCAGGGTGCCACCAGGCGCGCAAGGTGGGGAAGGAAGGGGCAGGGAGAAGCAGTCGGTATAAGCTAGAAACCCCTGAACCTAAGGAAGCCCCCCGGCTCCAACTCCCACCCCACCTCTCCAGTGCGCACACTCTTCAATTCCTTTCGCTCCCTCCTCAACCCGCCCCCCCACCACCACCAGCGGGGGTCCCCGAGAGTGCAGCCCCTTTCTCCCCCTCCGCTGTCACACGCACGCGCGTGTGCCGTCACTCACACCCACACACTGAAAGACGCACACACCACCCCGCACTCACACTCGCTGGCTTTCCGCGTGCGGCGCCTGAAAGGCATGAATATTCATTACTTACAAGCATTGGTGACTGCGAAGCTGTTTGCTACCTCCAAATTGTCGATGTGCGGTGTTAGTCTGAACTCCGAAGTGGAAAACTGAACCATCCCTACCCGAAATGCACTGTATTCTTGATCTGCGCCCCTGGGAAAGAGCCCCCCTGCAAAGAACAAACACCAAGCAGGGGAATCGTGTCAGTGCCCGGGAGGAAAAGGAGAGGAGCCCGCTGGTGCCCCACAGCCCAGGAGTCTCTTATTCACGCTAATAAGCGGCACAAGCACTTGAGAGGGCTCTGGTAGCTGGGGCTCAAACATCCAAATAGTAACCAAGGGGTCAAGGCACAGAGTCTGAGGGCAAGGTAGGTGGCCAGAAACATTTGCCTTTCCTCCTCATCACGAGCTTTGCATTCAGACCCCTAGAGAATCTGAGCAAACGGGAAAATGTTAAGGCAGAATTAATAAAACCTGGAGGGCAGAAATGAGATCCCCCCCCCCTCTATTGTATCAAGGCATCGTCTTTTCCCTTTGCTTCATCCTAAGAAAAAAAACATGTATATTCTAGGCAGTTTAAATCTGGAATGCAGTCAAGGTATGACATAAGTCTACATGACATGAATTAATTTGTTCACTGTGAACAAAGATTACTACCAAATTATGCACAATTCAAAAGCAGAGCACAAAGGATACCTACCTATCTGTATGCTGTTAGAAGAGACACCAAAAATTAGTCCCCATAAAACAGGAGAAAGGAGGGCAGATATATGCATAATCTTTTGCATTTCCAAGAAAAGTAGAGCATCCACAAAATATCCCCCTTTTTCCCCCTTTTCCTCCTCTTCCTTCTGTGGCCGTTTTCCTCAGCACATTAGATCCTCCGCATTTTTGAAACAGCAATTTAGCACCAAGCTGCTACAACCCTGAAGTGGAGGCAGAAGAATTCCTATTTCCCAGGTCCAGCTGGTGGCTGCTGATGCCCTGCGCCCTGTCCCAGCTCCTGAAGTCCAGAGGACTGGCTGGATGCAGTTTTCAGCGGAGCTGCCGCTGTGGTCCCAGGGCTTGGAATATTCAGCACCCTCCCATGCACTCACACACACTCACCCTCTCTCGCGCTCTCTTCTCCC
>NW_005354829.1:6465721-6507237 GCF_000412655.1 Myotis brandtii
ACCGCTCGCTCCTGCCTTTCAGCACCGAGGACAGCGCCCAGCCTGGCGCTACCTTTGTGTCGCCTGTGCAGCTGCCGCGGAGATGCTACAGCCCGGACCAAATGCAGCAAAGCTGATTTCCGGCTGCTGTGCAGAAGAAGCCGAACTGCTAATTGTTGTTGGCAGTGAAGCGGTCTGTCACCAGGCCCAGCTGTTTTGTGTTAAAAAGTGATGTTTGACTTTTAATTTCAAGAACCTGTGAAACCCACTTAGCGATATCGAAACGCTGCCATTCACCTCACCTGATGGAGCCAAAACGCAAATAAGCAAACAAAAGACCCGTTGAAGAAGTGTTCCAAAATTGGGAACTTTAGCTAAAGATGACATAGCCATGATCCAGAGAAAAACCCCACATGCTACGTATAGAGATTGAATCTTTGAAATCACTGTGCATGGAAATCCAGTCTTTTAGCGTGTGCTCCACTGGGCTGTGATGCCAACGTGCCGAGCCAGCTGGGTGAGGGGAGCTCTCAACAGCCTTCACTGAAGACTCTCACCTGTAGTAGAGACATGTAGGCTTGGTTCCACGGAAGCCCTTTTTTACATACGGATTGAAAACAGAAGACTTTCCCTTCGTTTCAAGAAGGAAAGGCTCCTGAGAAAAAGAAATCAGAAGCTGAGGCATGTCTAGAAAGGGCTCTGAGCTGCAGACCCTTTCCCAGACACACAGAAACCGAATGCGCCAGCGCATTTTGGCTGTGAGTTTGGACACATCACTGCCCACAGAAAGCAAGCTGTTATCATTCAGAACCCACGAGCTCCAGACCACTGGGGGGGAAAAAGATGAGGGTAGGGATTAAACATTTGTGGGATAGGAGTTAGTGAGGAGGACTGCAGACTGGTCTTCCCCGTGTGGAATTTGAGCACTTCATGTGAAATTGCTTGCCAAACCCATGCTGGGAACCTGCTCTGGAAATTCCCTCTGCTGCCCCAGAAATTTGTCACGAAAGTAAATGGCTTTTGTGGTTTAAACAAAGAAATAAAGGAAGATTGAGTACAAGGGACTGTGTCCAGGAGGCAGGAAATCAGAGCGCACAATCATAAAGGGATAACTTGCTAATATTTCAGAATGTGAAGAAAGTCAGTCTATCACACTGCCTTCCAGTGCAATCATCAGGTGACTATCATTCCTTCAGCCTTGTGTTGACTGTATTATTGAATACTTGCCGCTTAAACACCCTGAGCCTCAATTTTCCCGTTTTGAAAATGTGATTTCAAAATATGGTTTTCCCTGTTTTTGTTTTTTGATATGTATTTCTCAAGCAGGAAGTGCACATATTGATAATTTATTATTAAGCGTAGAGCCTACAAGTAAAAAAAAATACCTCACAATATTATCCCCAATAAATTATTTTAGTCTGTTAATAAACACTTCACTGTATATGAAATGAATTCTATGAATTAAAGTGCATTTAGCCTTTTAAAATTAAATAAGAAGAAAAGTAGTAAGAGAGACAATATTTATCCAATTTGAAAGAATAATTGAACAAATCTTATCTACTCAATCCATAATTGAGATGTAAGGCATAAAATACTTTTTCAGATATTTCCTGTTTCTCTCCATTTAATTTTTTTACAAGACAACCTTTGATTTTATACAAAGTACCTTGGAATGAAAGAAGTGAGAGAGCAAAAGAGATAGGAGCTTAGATGTGGAGAAACAGTGATGTTTAAAGTGTAGTTCAATGTAAATTAATTTTTTAAAAAGACATTTCAAAAACTATTTCAAAGTCTAGGGCAACAATGAACTCAAAATTGTCTGAATTACATTCTATAGAAACAAATAGTATAAAATAAGAGTTTGCTGAATCATAGAGCCTTTTTCTGGTAAATAATGTGTAAGAAACCAGGGTAAACATTACTGTTTACTGACCAATTATAATTTATATGTAAAACATAAATAAAAATTTTAGAAGGCATTTCTTGTAATTCAACTACTATTCTACTAATGTTTCTTTCACAAGGTAGTTTTGTATGTACTTTTCTCAATATATCTAGGTATATTTCCTGCAACACAGCATAATTATTTTACTATTATAATTCACATAACTTTTTCAAATTCACTATTATATTTATACAGCTTATATTTTTCAAACATAGAATACTGTCAATATAAATGTAATAAATTTAAATTGACTGAACTAAATGGTCATGAAAATAAATGTTAAATGCTGTAATTTATTTTGAATGTTTAGGAACTTTTTGTTTCAAGAATATATCTGAAATTGGTCATAAATAAAATCTATTTTGAAAATTTCAAAGCCAGGAGTACTGTTAAATAGAACAGTGTGTATCAAGAAACAGTTTGCTACTTTCTGCCCTCTGCTGTTCAATTTTGGTAATTATCTAAAATATAAGTATTGTTTCTGAAGCAAGGTGTAAATTACATTTAAAACAAGAAGCAATTAAAATATTATTCACCTTATCATTTGTTTGTTTGATTGGCTTTTGTTACAGTTGTGTTTTGTGTGTGTTTAAATATAATTTGTAGCATTAAAGCTAGTAATAAATATTGTATGTAAAATTTCAATTCCTGTTTTACTCAATCTTTGTTTCAATATAGGAAACAATAATTTTTATTTTAAACATGCTTTAAAATGTTTGAGGATTTTATATATGCTTACCCATTCTGCACAGTTTTTATTTGTGTTCTATGATGAAAAAGCTTTGCATAAAGGAATGTCATTGTGTGGGTCTGGGAACGATAATTTTGAAATAACTGGGAGAGCAAATTCTGGCTGATTTCATTATCAAAGTTGGATTATAAATGTGTGTGCAACAGTTCCTAGTGATGGAGTCTCACCTAAGTGAGATCATCACTTCCCTTCCTATTGATCCTCTGGAACTGTGAGAATGTAGGCCATCTGAAAGGCTTGGATGTAATTCTGCATTACAAAAGAAGAGCCCATGCTAATGTCAGCAGAAGATACACAGTTAGCAATTCCTACAAGAAGGAACCCAGGTTCCCCAATTGAAACCCTATTGGCTAAGAAAGAGAACATTTTAAAAATAGAAGAGAAAGCATGAGACTTTTAATCATTCAGGGCTATAAATAGAAATGTTCATTCTGGGGAATTTTAGTGCTTTAATTAAGATAAAGAATAATCCTATTTAATAAAAGGCTAATATGCAATCAACCAAACGGCGGAACGACCAGTCGCTATGATGCGCACTGACCACCAGGGAGCAGATGATCAACGAAGAAGCTGCCCCCTGGTGGACAGTGCACTCCCACAGGGGGAGTGCTGCTCAGCCAGAAGCCAAGCTCACAGCTGGCAAGCGCAGTGGCAGTGGCGGGAGCCTCTCCCACCTCCACTGCAGGCGGGCAGTAAGGAGCGAGGGGTCCCGGACTGCGAGAGGATGCAGGTCAGGCTCAGGGCCCCCCAACCCCCCAGTGCACGAATGTTGTGCACTGGGCCTCTAGTATCAATATAAATAGTTATTCAGATTGAGGTAATATTATTTTTTGTGCAACAAAAATTTAAATCACTGACTCAGTAAGATCAATTACATGAACCAAAACATATATATATATACACAATCTAGAGGACCGGTGCATGAATTTGTGCACAGGTGGGGTCTCTCAGGGTGGCCTGTGGGAATTGGGCCCCCACTCATGCCCCCAGCCTTGCAGCCCTAGCTCACACCCCAGCCTAGTAGCCCTGCAGCCCTTCCTGGCACCCTGCCTTGGCCTGGTGCTGCCCCCACACCTGCTCCACCATTCTGCCTGCAGGGTGATCAATCAGGGCCGGGCCCCCCTGCCTGGCTCCCTCAGCACCTGGGAGCCAGGAGGCGGCCTCGCCTTCCTGCTGCCACTGCTGGTTGCCATCTGCAGGGTGATCAGCAGGGAGATTGGGCCCTTGCTCACACCTGCCTTGGCCTGGCCATGCCCACTCACCTGCTCCACCATCCCGCAGCAGTCCCGCTTTCATTTGGGCCCATCAGGGCCGGCAGTGCCTCCACTGCTGCCCGCTGCCAGTGCTGTGTCGCCATCGCCCACCATGTTCTGTGTCGCCCCCTGGTGGTCTGTGCACGTCATAGCAAGTGGTCGAACTCCCAGTGGAATGACTGCCCAAGGGGATAATTTGCATATTAGGCTTTTATTATATAGGATACTAGTATATAAGTAAAATTGTCTATTTTGGTTTTTAGGGGTTTTGATTATATGAGTTTTAATTAATTTTATCCCAAAAGATAGCAATCCTATACCAGAAATATTTATTGGAAAATATTTATTTATTTCAATTCATTAATTCAACAAACTATTAGGGATTACTATATTCTAAATAATGTACTTAATACAGTGAATAAAATGATGGGCATAATGGAAGCTTTCCTCAGGAAGTTCCCAGATTTCATTCAAGTAAACAAATGATTAAGACAATGTGAGAAAGCGACCAGATTTAAAACAGTCACATGATTAAGATAATAAGATGAGGCAAAGAAAAATCTATTATGCACAATATATCTTGGAGCTCAGGAAGGAACAGAGTCACCAGATGATAATATCTGAAATTAGTCAAGTAGAGGTTACCTTGGTGAAGAGTTGGGATGTAGCTAGTGAGAAGACTTCATTTTTTAAATTCTATTTTTCAGTTTTATTGAAGTATAATTGATAAGTAAAACAGTAAGCTATTTAAACTGTACAATGTGTTATTTACTATGTGCATACATTGTGAAAGGATTACCTCCTTCCATTTAACTAACACACCCACCACCTCACATATTTACCCTATTTTCTTTGCTTGTGAGAACATTTAATTTCCACCTTTAGCAAATTTTAATTACACAGCAGTGTTATCAACTATAGTCACCATGTTTTATACAGCAGATACTCAGACTTTATTCATCTTATAACTGAAAGTTTGTACCCCTGTGCCAACCTCCCTATTTCTCCCATTTTCCAGTCCCTGGCAACCACTTTCCCACTCTATTTCTATGAGTTTTATTTCTTCTTTTTCAAGATTCCACAGATAAGTGATACTATGCAGTATTTGTCTTTCTCTGTCTGGCTTCTTTCTTTTTTTTTTTAATATATTTTATTGATTTTTTACAGCGAGGAAGGGAGAGGGATAGAGAGCCAGAAACACCGATGAGAGAGGAACATGGATCAGCCGCCTCCTGCACACCCCCCACCGGGGATATGCCCGAAACCAAGGTACATGACCTTGATTGGAATCGAACCCGGGACCCTTCGGTCCACAGGCCGACGCTCTATCCACTGAGCCAAACCAGTCAGGGCTGTCTGGCTTATTTCACTTAGCATAATGCCCTCCAGATTCATCCATATTGAGGCTGAATAATATTTTGTGGCATGTACATACTATATTTTTGTGATCCATTCATGCATTGACAGACACTTAGGTTGTTTCTATACAAACTAGCTTATAACAAAATAGGTTCACTATTATGAATAATGCTGCAATGAAGATGAGAGTACAGACATCTCTTTGAGATAATGGTTTTATTTCCTTTGGATGTATAGCCAGAGGCAGGATTGCTGGGTCATATGGTAATTCTATTTTTAATTTCTTGAGAAACCTCCATACTGTTTTTCATAGTGTCTGTACCAGTTTACATCCCTATGAACAATATACAATGGTTCCTTTTTTCCATATCCTCTCTAGCATTTGTCATTTCTTGCATTTTTAATAATAGTCATCCTAAAAGCTGAGAGGTGATATCTCATTGTGGTTTTGATTTGCATTGCCCTGATAATTAGTGATATTGAACACCTATTCATGTAGCAGTTGGAAAAAATGTCTTAAGGTTATTTGCCCATTCATTGGATTATTTATTTATTTGTTTGTTTGTTTATTTATTTTTACTATTAAGATAAATGAATTTCTTCTATCTTTTGGATATTAACCCCTTATCAAATATAGTATTTGCAAATATTTTCTCCTATCCATAGATTACCTTTTGATTTTGTTCATAGTTTTGAAAGGAGTTTTTAGGGGTAAAATAGGCAGGTTTAGGACAATTTTAGGGATTAGGGGGTCCTTGGGAAAACCACAGGGCAGCAAAGCTGGGAGCTGCCAGAAGGTATACATTTCCATAGAATAAGAGAGCTGGGAGCTGCAGAAGGTATACATTTCCATAGAATAAGGGAGCTGGGAGCTGCAGAAGGTATACATTTACAGAATAAAGGGAAGGAAACCCCTCATTTAGAGAGGGAAGAGGAAGACCAAAAGGAATATAAAAACAATAAGGGAGCCGAAACCGGTTTGGCTCAGTGGATAGAGCGTTGGCCTCCGGACTGAGGGGTCCTGGGTTCGATTCCAGTCAAGGGCATGTACCTTGGTTGCGAGCACATCCCCAGTGGGAGATGTGCAGGAGGCAGCTGATCGATGTTTCTCTCTCATTGATGTTTCTAACTCTCTATCTCTCTCCCTTCCTCTCTGTAAAAAATCAACAAAATATATTTTTAAAAAAACAATAAAGGAGAAGAAGAGGGGGACCTCAGTGTGGGGTTTGAGCTCTGAAGCTGCTATAGTGACTAATCAGAGGGAATATCAAGACTCAAAGAACTGCAGCCTTTACAATCCTTAGAAAAAAGGACTTAGTGGGACTCTCTCCCCTTCCCACATGGGAGTCTGTGCTTGTTTCTCAATAAATTTCCATTTTTTCCTATACCACCTTTTGTCCATGATCTCATTCTTCGACTCCACCTGGACAAGGACCTGGGAATCATCCTGCCAGAAGAAACACCATGTGTTCCAGTTCAATTCTCACATTTTAGTTTCCTTTGCGGTACAAAAGCATTTTAATTTGATAGAGGCTTACCTGTTTGTTTTTTTCTTTTAGTGTCAAATCCAAAAAAAAATTATTCTCAAGACCAATGTCAAGTAGCTTACCCTTTATGTTTTCTTCTAGGAGTTTTATGGTTTCATGTCTTATACTCAAGTTTTTAATCTATTTTGAGTTGATTTCTGTTGATTTCTGTGTAAGTTTGGGGTCCTTTCATTCTTTTTGCATATGGTGATCCAGTTTTCCCAAAACCATTTATTTAAGAGACCATCTTTTTCCCCATTGTATACTCTAGTATTTATTAAAAAATAATTAACTATATGTATATTAGTTTATTTCTGGGCTTTTTATTCTGTTCTATAGATCTATGTGTCTGGTTTTAATGCCAATACTATACTGTTTTGATTACTATAGCTTTGTAGTATATTTTATCTTCCTATGGCACCATCTTGATTGACCTCAGAACACTTCATTTAAAAGCAGGTATTTCAGGAAAAGCACATGTGTAGTGCGGAGATTATAAGCAGCACAGTCTTTCTAGAATGAGAAATGTGAATTAAGGAGTAAAAGCAATAAGCCAGATCATGGAAATAAATGTGTAGTTCATCCTATAGGAAAAGGGAACCATTTTGAGAGTTTTAAGTAAAGAGATGAGATCTTAAGATTTCCATTTTAGAGGGGGACTAGCTGGAGAATATATGTATGGGGACCCATATTGAATATAGGGAGATCAGGTAAGAGGCTATATTTCTGGTGGGGTGATGAGCATCTGGATTAAGGAAATAATAGTACAGTAGGAAGAAAAGGTTGGTTTCAGGAAATATTTAGGGTGAAAATTTTGTAGAACTTGTTTTTGAACTTACACATGATGGCGATAAATGATATGGAGAAACAAAGCCTACTCCCAGGGTACAAGGCAGAGTGTTCGGGACAATGTTGTCTCTTCTCAGGGTGAGATGTACAGAATAAGGAAAGCAGGTATGTAGGCAAGGTTACATCTTCACTTTGGGACATGTTGAGCTCACAGGGTCTGTGGGTCACATACACTCAAGCTGCTGTGTTGGCCTTTGACACTGATTCTGATACTCAGAGAAGTAGCTTCATCTGAATGTTAATTTTGAGAATCAACAGCCTGTGGGGTTTCATGATAGTTACTATTTCTTGAAAAAGTCAGTTAAAGCAAAAAATGAAAAGAGAGAAGACACTTAAACATCCTGATTTCACTTAGTACTGATAAAGATACAATCATTATCCACTCATTCGAAGTGAGCTGTTTCCTTGAGCATGTTTCTACTAAATGGTTTTTCCATTTCAATCTCTTTAGAGTAGAACAAGAACTTAAGAATATTTGTGAAAAAAATCTAAACAATAAGTTTTTTTGAATTTTAAGATTTTTCTAGTACTTTATAGAAAAGCACTTTGCTGAAACAGAACAAAACAAAGTTACCTACTTTTGTCTGATCCTTTCCAGAAACATTCAACATACTTTTCAACAATACTCTTTTCACATGTTATCAATTTACAAAATATTTTAACTAAATTATATAGGAACAGTATCAAATTCAATTGTCATAAAATGTTTTCTTCTTTTAAAATACACTTGACGCTCACTCATTGGGTGACAGCAGAAGTTAGAAGGGCAAGCTGTTTGTCAAAAGTATTCCTCCACTGTTGTTTTTCATAGAAGAAAGTACAAAAGGGAGGGGAAAAAAGAAACAAATAGATAGCATAAAACATAGCTACACAGTTTCCAAGTCTATAGATGATTAAAAGACTTAAATAGGTAATCATAGCCACTTTCTTCAAATACTCCTTCCATATCCACATTATTTTTGTCAGCACTTTAGTGAGAATTCTTTATTTGGTATATGTGACCCAAACCCTCATTCCTGCAAGATCTAAGTCCTGACATTCTTGTCTTCTGAGTTTTTAGTTTCTTTTTGACTGGACAATAGACTACTAAGAGGCACTGTAGTGAACAGTGAAACTCCTCACTCCTCTATTGTATTTCACCTTTCCCCTCCTCCCGGCCCAGGATATCATTTCTATTTTATAATAGGTGCTGCTTTGCATGTACAATTTTATGTTTCAATGGATCAAATAATGGCATTTCTTTAGGATGGGAAGAGCAGGTTGTGGAATCCGGTGGTATCCTCTGGACAGAAGCGTAGTATATACCAGGTCCCCATGGCAAATCAGAAGCTAATTCTGAATGGAAAACAGTTGCCAGAGAGAAGAGTGTGGCCTTACTTCAAACTCTTGGCATCCGGTCTGTGATTCCCTTACTGGAGCCTGCCACAGTCTCCCTATCAGCATCGCTGTCTTCCCAGGCACTTCTGATATCACTGCGTCGGCTGGGTCTCAAGACTCAAGTGTCAGTTTGCAATCCAGCCTGAACTTGCCATTGTAGTTTATTTCCTTGGGTCAAACTGGCTGCCTTATAGGTTAATATTAGTAAATGTGTCAGAACATTATGCCCAAATGTGGTACACATATGGAGCTTGGAGCAAAATCCAAGCTCTACCAAGCATTGCTTTTTTTCCTTTGCTTTAAAAGTGAAATAAATCTACTGATTCATAGGACTATAATTCCAGGCTTGTAGTAGGATTTGGATGTTCCAATAGCTTTAATTTTCTTTTTATCAAGTTTAAGCTAAGATTAAGATTAATTCTTGTTATGTTTGCAGAAACTGGTGTTTTGTCCAGCTGGAAAGAAAGCACTGAGATTGCAGCATTCCAACAAGTTGTTCTAAAGTTTATCCTGATTGGCTTACCTAGGTCACATGGCCAGCTTTAATCCATGTGTATGTCCAGGGGAAAAGGAATGCAGTGGTTGGATTTGGGACCTACCATGAAAGCCAGGAGTTAATGGAATGTGTGGGTGCTTTTAACAGTGGGGAGGACGAAGAAAGTAATGCTGAACAGAGAGACAAGCATGTGCACTAGAGGAGCTGTGCATACAAATAAGGCTAATTGCAATAAAGAAAAAAAATTATATGACCTTATGCAGAAACATGCCTACTCTAATCTAGAAACCTTTAAATTAATTTGATATCTTAGATACAATTTGCTATGACTACAGCATTCTACTCATTTCAAAGGCTATTTTCTGAGCATTGTATAAATCCTGGTAACACTGTCAACTCTCCTGGAATAACATCATTTGCCACTACATGTACAACTTGAGAGAATTTCAAGGCCATGAAAGTAGTTTGAGGCCCAAATAAAACCTGAACTGTGCTGAATACACCCTCTGTTTTCACCAGCTTTATAACATCATAAATATTTTTGTGTCTGATGCTGCTAATGAGTTCCATAAAAGAATCTTTAGCCCACAAACATCCTTGTTCAGCACTCTCCTTTTGGTAACAGTAATTAGGTATTTTTATGTGACTGTGCAAAAATATGTCATGACTGGATAGTTTAAAAAAATTTTTAAAAAACCAAAATTTTATTACATCATAACAAAAAAGACAGATTTTTGTTGTTGTCGTTCAGTTGGTTTTTGTCTGTTGGCTTGCTTCCTTTCACCCCAACATTGAAACAGCAGCAGTGTCTAACTGATATACAATCAGTGACAGATTTTGGATGGATGAATGCATTAAAGTTGCAACCCAAAATGTGTTTCAGATGGTGACATTAAAGCAAAAATTCTCGTTAGGGTACATTTTATTCCAGTGCATTCACCGAAGGATCAAAGTTACTTACAGAAATAAATTTTTTAAAAAGCCTCAAATAAATCTTACCAACCACCTGAAGTTTTGAAAGTTAATTATAAATTTGCACAATCTTAGAATTCATTATTAATTTTAGAAAAATACTTCTGTCAGATTATACATGAAAGCCTAATTCAGATGGGCCATTAACATTCTTTTCCATTGAAATGCATTATAGAGCGTATCTTAATGTCAAGCAGTCCCAGTACCATTAGCAGCAAGATAATTTATAGAGATAAATAATTGATGCTTTGTTCCCTCTGTTATAAAATAATCTTAAAGAATGAGAACTATTTTCTTTCTTGTGCCAACCCCTTTTAAAATGTTTTGCGGGGCTTTGAGTCCTGGCGGCAAAAGGATGCCCTTGCTCTAGGGTCAGATATAATGGGCTTCGGATTAAATTGTCACAGATTGAAGGGTGTGTTTCTGAAGTTAGAAAATTTAAGTCTGAAGAGCCTAATCTCCTAGACATCTTCTTTAAGGTAAAGGATAGAGATGGGTGTTTTGTTTAATTTTGATTATTTCTTATCAGAGTTGCAGAGAAGGGACTTCTTCACAAAACATGGACAAAATATGAAAGGATTTAAGAGCTGATAGAAGAAAAAAATGGGTGTTATGTAGAGTCAGGGAGATGGAGAATCCTAAGAACCATGGCCTTGGTGTTTGGGCAAAGGATTCTGTGCCCACGCTCACATATAAAAATCACAAGCCTCAGAAAATCCCTGCATGCACTGGAGACTGTCTATAGCTCTTTCTCCCATTTTCCAGGCATCACTAAGTTCTCCAGTTTGCCATGCGACCCTAGGAAAGGGCAGGGTTCCTCAAGAAAAGACAAAATTGAATTTCTCACCACCCTGGGGAAGTGAGGGCATAGAGTCAGATTTCATTGAATTTAGCAAAATAAGGGTACCGTGGCCTTCTTTACACCTTCCTTACACTCGTGAATGGAAATCATATCCTCTACTTGTTATTATACCTTTGGTCAGTGCTGCTATCATCAGAATTCGTTTCAGTTGTCGCATTTCCAAATACTAAAATAATCTCCATCCTCAGTTCTAACTAGGGGACAGGAAAAGCATGACTTAGCTAAAATGCTTGTGGAAATAGCAACCCCACCCCTCTATAATGTGGAAACAAAATGAGATGAAAACAGGATTTATTGTATTTGGATAAACACAATTACAGACTCAGGTAAGGGCTACCTTTAGCACATCTGGCTTCCCAGCAGCTTTTAGAGGGAATGAGGGAGCAAATAGGTAGGAACAAAGTAGCCAGAGCACAGACACACCTGACCTTCTTTCTCAAATAGCGTTTTCTGCAAATGCAGACATACTAGTATACAGAAACCAGTTCAACTACTTGCTTTCCAGTTATGGTAAAGACAAGGTGGGAGAAGGCTAAGGTTAACTAGAATAAAATTCAGACAGCTCAAGTTTCTCCACCGATTAGAGGAGAATTTAGCTCTCAATGAGTCACACGCACCCATGCCAAACTCTAAATGGTGTTTGCATTTCCCATTTGGTATTTTTGGTGTCCAAGGAGCTTCGATGGTCACAAAATTGTTTATCTGAATAATAAAATCTCATTTCTAAAATGAGATGTAAAAGACTGGAGATCATCCAGCCCATAATGCCACGAGATAATTTCAAGACTAATAATCAAGATTTATTATTCCTGTTCCTCTGGCAACTTATAAAATAATTTAAAAACAGTGTTGGATTTTAAAAGCTATTGTATAATTGTATTATATATAGGAGTAATACTAATTTACTCTATCCTTCTAATATATTAAACAGAAAACATATGCTGAAAGTTCTGAAATAGCTGTTTTTGTTGAGTACTTACTATGTGCCAGGTACTGGATATTTAAATATTTTACCTCATTTTATCTTCATGGTAACCCTATGAGAAATAATGTTAAAAAGGAACAAACTGGGTCATGAAATTTAAGTAGCCCTAAACTAGTAAGTAATAGACCAAGGATGTAAATGTAACATTGAATCAAACTCCTAAAACCCTGTGAGATCAACTGTCCTATCATGTAAATAAAATCATAGTTGTAAGGAATAGGATGGGATTCTCAATTTCTGAATTACGTTTGCACTCTACCACCCAGAGGAGCCCTCGCACACGCTCCTCCCCACTGTTTCCTTTATCATGAACTTGGTCACCAATTATCTGTTGAGTTTCTTCTTCTGTGTCAGGCAGTGGACTTTTGGAAATACAATGGTAAACAGCTCAGCTGTGGTCCTGTTCTTATGATATTTCTATTTAATATTTTCTAATAATTAGGAAGACAAGCAATAGCAAGTTAATACACATGCTTACAAAAATGTTACAGATTGTGATAATGAACAAGGAAAATAAACAAAGGCACTGTGATAAAGAGAGAACTGTCTTTTAAAGAATGGTCATCAGAGAAGCTGATTTGAAGCTATTTTCTGAAGAAATAGAAGGAAGAACCACATCTTTCAGCACACTTCCTTCCATATTAAATTTAAGTGCTCATGTAATTAAAAAAGGATAATTGTTCCAAGATATCTCAATGATCAGCCATACAGCAGAATAACATGCTCTTTTTTTCTCTGACCACATAGCTGCAGAATCCCTTGAACAATCCTTGATGAGAATAGAAAAGGAAATATCAGTGTACACTTACTTATAAGTAGACTGTGCAGCAGAGACTATAGCATGGATTGTATCTGATTTGCATTAAAGATTCTCTAGTTAATGCGGGTGGGGATTGAGTGTTTAAAAGGACAGGTCTGCTATTATTTATTGTTGTTGTATTATATTGAGGTTAAAACCTATAAGGAGTACCTGCAGCTTTCTGAACTGTGTTACAGAGAATTCTGAAGCCACATCTGAGTAGCAGGAAATGGTGCCATAATACCTGCAATGAAGGTAATAAGTGACAGCAATGAAAGTCAGAGGAGAACCTGGTGACAAAATGCAAACCATCTCTCTTATAAGCCATAAAAGTTACCCAGAAGGATGACAAGAATTAGATATTATCTGTTAAGTGTCTTAAGTCAGATTTCCTAGAAACAGAACCAGAACCAAGGATTCAAATGCAAGTGATTTATGAAGTGACCCCAAGAGAAAGTAATAAGGGAGTGAGGGAAGCCAGAGAGGGAAAGGGAACAGATCAAGAAGGTGTGACTTCCCGTGACATCCCAGATTCAATCTGATGCCTTGGACATATATTTTATCTGAGTGAGGGATCTGCCTTCTGTCCACTCACTCAGTCAGTCACAGGCCTCAGCCGCCCTGCATTAGGAGGAGATGGAGCCTTCATTAATGGGATTAGTGCTCTTACAAGAAGAGGCCAGAGAACCAGCTAGTTCTCTTTTCAGCATGTGAGGACACCACAAGAAGACGGCCCTCTATAAACCAGGAAGAGGGCCCTCATCAAGAATCCTGGTCATACTGGCACCTGGTCTCAGACTAGCAGCCTGCAGAACTGTGAGAAATAAAGGTTTGTTGCTTAAGTCACCCAGTCTTTGGTAGCTTGTTATAGCAGCTCAAACTGACCAATGTAGAGAAATAATCTTGGAGCATTATTAGGGAGCAAGAAAAATGCTAATTGCAGTCCCATACCTCATATATGGAAAAGAAAAATAAACATGGGCAACTTGAAATAGATACAGTTCATATCTATTTCACAGTTTGATCTCTGACTAAAAGAGTTCTCTGGCAAGTTCTGATTGAGTACAGGCATGGCAGGCGAAGGAACGCAGTACATAAAGCTTAAGGGTGCGAAGTTTCATTTGTAAGGGCAAGGGAATTTCAGAGGGCACCGAGGAAACAAATGGAAAGAAGGGAGCCAGGGGAGGGTTGTATCATGGGATTGGAAAAATGAAAAGACAAGAAGAGTTGGGATTTGGCTGTGATCAAGGATGATGGCTCATGAATAGACACTAAGATAGGATATTGTGCAGTTGCCAACACCCCCTGGAGGACAAGAGTGGCTTGGCCTATGTGGAAGGAGTTAGATTTAGTCTAACTGTATTATGTGTAAATCCAAAAAGAACTAGACTAAATGAGTAAGAAGGTGACTGGGTGTGTTTCCTTTCAGAACCATTTGTTATGCAGAAAACAAGAGTTGTTCTTGATGTATAGACTGGTGGGGAGAGTCAGGGTGTAGTTCATTTTATGAGGTGGGGTCAGAATAAACCTGGGTTATGTACAAGAATGAGGGTGTTTCTCAATGAATAGCATACAAATAAATAAATGGAACAATCTGTTGAGACTAAGTTTTTCTCTGGGGGCCATCTGGTTCATATCAATTAGCACACACATTTTATTTGATCTTTAAATAGGCATTCTCTCAAAGAGCTCCTAATATAACCTTAATGTGAAACTGTTCCTTATATACATAAAATAGGTACCCTACAGGACTTCCAAAGTGCAAAAATATAGTGTGTCTTAATTGCAAATAAAGCACCGATTAATTTTATTAGACTATATGCATGTGTATATATACGTACATAAGCAAATACATATACATATATATATATGTATATATATATTCACCTATTCACACACATATTGTATTTCATATATACACATTATTATTTATACAGAATTGGGTTATTTGGGTATTTTGATTAATTGAGAATAACCATTCTGTTCAGTAGCTGGATTATCTATCTTCACAGAATTAGAATATAACAAAATGCGTTAGCACTACAATTCTACTGAACATAATTTAGCATTTCTTCAGTTTCAGAAAGAATTTCAGAATCATGCAGTTTCCCAGGGTAATCATTATTAGCATTAATTATATTTTATTAGTACCATGCATGCATGAGTTATAAGAGATTGAGCTCAATTTATACAGCATGTTTTACACATCTAGGAAATTGTTCTCCTTATTCTTTTTTTTAAAATTTGAAATATTTTCATTTATTCATTTTTCTTTTTATAGAATAAATGTAAAATATGACCCTTAAATATGTGGATTCTGAATTTGGGGCATTAATATATTACATTACCCGCAACCAAATTTTTTAATTATGTATCTCCCAGTAAATATTCCAAAGACTCCTTTATTCACTTGAAGAGTAAAAAATGTGCAATTTATAGTTCCTGTTAATGCTCTTATCTTTAAATTACTTTATATTCTAAATCAATGTTAATGATGATGAATGCTGAGATACCTAAAGGGCAGAAGTAATATGCAGCTGTTGTCAAAATGTCAGTGTGTTTTTTAGCCTAACACTGAAAATTAATTTAAATTTTTTTGAAAAACTTAAACATCATTAAAAGTAGTTTCAGTGCTAGAAATAGTGTAGTAGTGGTAGTAATAAGAGGTAAAATGAGATAATAATTATAATTTATTGTACACTTACTATGTGCTAGAAACTTTGCTAAGAACTTTATACTTAATAATACATTAAATCCTCACAGTAATGTTATGAGGTTGTCATTATTATTCATGTAATAATGAGGAAATTGAGATTCACAGATGTAAAATAATTTTTCAAGATTTACACTTGTAAGTGGACTCCAGCCTAGACTATCTTTCCAAGGCCTTGCTTGTAACCACTGTGAAAGACAGACTTACACATTGTAATTGGTAATTCTTGTAGTATTTTTATTCCCTCTTTGAAAATATGGTAACAGAGCAAAAGATTGTTTCAGAAAGTTTGCAAGTTGTAAACAGCAAACCCAGAACCATAACCCAAGTACTACTATTCTGATCCAAGGGTCTTTCTACTACCCTCCCCTGCCTTCCTATGTGTTTACATACAATATTGTCTTTTGCTTTATTTTAGAGCCTTAGATTATTTTCATTTAATATGTATACCACACATATTACTGAGGAATTTTCACATTTATATTTGGACATTTAAATTAATTCATCTAGAAATTTGAAAGCTTCTAAAATGCCAGTGGAATGATTGGAAACTAGTGATTTTTGAATGAAAGAGCTTTTGACTATACAAATGAATGAACCAGAAAAGTGCAGCTGTGTTTAGAAAGAGGCTTTCTAATAGTCCAAGGCAGAATTTATTAGGTATTCCCTCGTAATGAGTTCCATATAATATTCTCTCAGCTAGTAAGTTAAAGATCATCTTTGTAGCCGACAAGCCTATAGTTTCTGACTTATATATATTTTTAAAAGCTTACATTTGTTAGTAAAGCAAGCAGATAAGATGCTGCCATTGTGTGCCTAATTGGTGTCCTAAGGAAGAGATTTCTAAAATCTAGATGGCATGAGATTGAAGCAGAGGATGTTTACTATTGGTCAATGCCATTTTCTTCCTGCTACATTTCCAACTCTAATAAACATTTAAAAGAACATCCATGAGAATATACAATAAGCTGAGCTGAGCTTTTCAAAAGCTAAAATTATTTGCCTCTTTATCTTGTTTAGCATTTCACAAAATGCTGTTTCTGTTATGTGTCAACAATGGCATAGGGTGAGGCAATGCTAACTGAGTAATAAAATCCCTGTTTGATGAGGTAATTGAGAAAGGACCTGTAGTTGGACTGCAATTCTTGCTACACCATGGAGGGCTCTGCCTCCTTTCTCTGCCTTGCTATGAATGATATTAGTTGAACTCCAATTGCCTCAGGCTGCAATTTGGGATTTACTAAAAATTGTTGTAAGTTATAGGATTACGATCAGATGGGAGTTTTTAGTTAAGAAACAAACATTAGGTAAAGGGCATTACATCATCAGCTAAGGAAAATTTGCTTTACTGCTCATTATTCCCATTAACTAGGGAAAAAATTCATATAGTGCTTTAACATTTTCTATTATAATATTTCTGCTCTTTACAATTCATTTAATTAGCATCTAGATTCAAAATTGTATGACCTATAGTAAAATGACCTTTATTTACCTTTATTGAAGTATTTCTTATTCATTTTTCTTTAAGACAGGTGTTTTTCTTTTAGACAAATAATTGATTTAGTTTGTTCTTTCTTATGCTTTTAAATATGAATTATATTCTGATTTATATTGTAGTGATTTGCATACTTAGCACAAATATGCAAAATACTATATTGATTTTTATTTAAGAATGAGACTTACATTTTATTCCTCTTTATAATTTTGGGTAACACAAAGCCTTTAACATATTAACTACCTAATAAGGATTTACTGATTTACAATTTTCTGTTTAGTAATCAACTCTGAGAAGGCTTAGAAAGGACTGTTTTGGGTGTGATATGTGAAATTTGAGAAATTTAAAAATACTTATGGCAGTAAGAATGCACTTATTAGTTGGAGTATAGAAATTTCAACTGAAATGGGATTAATTTTCTCATTGTTCTTGCTGGTTAAGGGAAAAGTAAAATAACATGTATGCATATGTATAATACACATGTGTATGTAGAGAGAATGCACAATGTATAAAAACATAAAATATCAAGTTTTTATGTACTTTCACACACTAAGAGTATAACAAACCTTGAATATGACATCCATATTGTCCAATAATATTAGTAACAAGTAAGTCTGTAAAATATTTTTACTCCTTCTATCACCATTAATCCCAGCTTTACCCTCTTCTATCTCTGTCACCCCCGTTTTGCCCTGGTAATCACCCTACTGTTGTCTGTGTCTGAGATTTTTTCTTTGCTTAATCCCTTGACATTCTTCACCAAACTCCCAACCTGCTTTATCCTCTGTGACAGCTGTCAATCTGTTCTCTATATCCACGAGTCTGTTTCTATTTTGTTTGGTTGGTTATTTTGTTCATTAGATCCCGCATATTGAAATCATATGGTACTTGTCCTTCTCTGACTGGTGTATTTCACTTAGCATAATACTTTCCAGGTCCATCCAAGCTCTCACCAAAGGTTAAGATTTCCTTCTTTGCCATGGCTGAGTAGTATCTCATTGTGTAAATATATCACAGCTTTTTTATCTACTCATCTACTGATGGGCATTTGGGCTGCTATCAAATCTTGGCTATTGCAAGGCTATCTTATAAAATAGAGGGAGAAATTAAGAGCTTCTAAGACAGGGAAAAACTAAAGGAGGTTTTTGGTTCTTTTTTACCATCAAACCAGTAATGTTAAAGGAAAAACTAAAGGAGATTGTTACTACCAAAACAAAAATGTTAAATGTTCTCCTTTAAGAAAAAGAAGAAAAAACAAACAAACAAGGAACATAGTTAAATGAGTAAAATGGCAATATTACATACCTAGCAATAATCACTTTAAATGTAAATGGCTTAAATGCTCCAATCAAAAGGCATAGGGAGATGAATGGATAAGAAAACAAAACTCACATATGCTGTCTACAAGAGACCCACCTCAGAATGAGAGATACACACAGACTAAAAGTAAATGGACGGAAAAAGATATTTCATGCAAAAGGAAATAAAATAAAAGCTGGAATAGCAATACTTAGATCTGACAAATAGACTTTAAAACAAAGACTATAGTAAGAGACAAAGAAGAACACTATGTAATGATAAAGGGAGCAATCCAATAAGAGGATATAACTCTTGAAAACATTTAAGCACCCAACGTAAGAGCACATAAATATGTAAAGCAAACCTTGGTAGACATAAAGGGAAGGACCAACAGTTCCATAGACCTAGTAGGGGATTTTACCACTCCATTGACATCAATGGATAGATCTTCCAGACAGAAAAGCAACAAGGAAACAGCAGCTTTAAATGACACACTAAATCACATGGATTTAATTGATATTTTCAGAGCATCTCACCCCAAAACACTATGATATACATTCTTTTCAAGTGCACATGGAACATTTTCTAGGATAGACTACATGTAAGGCCACACAAAAAAGTTTCAATACATTTAAGAAGAGTGAAGTCAGATCAAGCATCTTTTCTGACCACAATTGTATGAAACTGGAAATCAATCACAGGGGAAAACAACTGAAAAAACACACACAAAGACACAGAGGATAAATAGCATGTTACTAAGGGAGAAATCAAAAGTTACCTTGCAACAAATGAAAATGAGAACACAACAACCCCAAATGTATGGGACATAGTGAAAGTAGCCTAAGAGGGAAATTCATAGCACCACAGGCCTATCTCAAGAAACAAGAAAAATCTCAACCAATCTAACTTTACGCTTAAAGGAACTAGAGAAAGAACAACAAACAAAGCCCAAAGTGAGTAGAAGAAAGGAAATAATAAAGTTCAGAGAAGAAATACATGAAATAGACTCTAGAAAAAATACAAATGATCAATGAAACCAAGAGCTGGTTTTAGGAAAAGATGTTGAACAAACCTTTGAAGCAGACTCATTAAGAAAAAAAGAGAGGACCCAAATAAATGAAATCAGAAATGAAAGAGAAGTAACAACTGACACCAAAGAAATACACAGGTTTGTAAGAAAAACATTACAAACAACTATTAAAGTCTTCAATAGAATAGCATTAAATTATATATCACAATTTATATAAACAATACTTAAACACATTTTATTATAGAATTGACCATACAAACAAAACTCTCCAAATAAATATATTTATTTGGTCATATATTTATGTTATGTGAATTACTGATAGTTCTAATTTCAGCTTTGGAGAAATAAAAAGGTACTGTGATATTACTAGGAAATGGGAATCTTAGAGACTACAAAGTGCCTATTTTCAGGTTAGAACAAGATGAACTCAGTAAATCTAGGTAGTCTAGACCTTTAGCAAAAAAGGACATACAGAGAAGTCAGGCCTAACATAAACAAAGATATTTACCTAATCTTTAATTTTTTGTGTGACAAATTTAAAAATCATATTTAAATAACTGCAAAAAAATAAATTAAGAAAAAATTTAAATTTTACTTAAAAATATGTAAGCATTTTAATAAAATAAGTTAAAAGTCTTAAATGATTATGGGCTCCCCTATCCCCGCCACCTCAACTCAAGTTACTTCTAGTAATAGGGTATTTTCCTCTTGGTTTCTTAAATGTGATGTAAAATCACATATCCTTTGCTATATTCCAATTTAAAATAGATGTCACTCTTTGTAAGGCACAATTATTGTGTATACTCTGTATCAGCAAAATGAAGTCCATGAAAATATATTTAGGTTTTAATGTGGGTTAAATACAATTTCTTTTATCAGAAATACTTAGTCAATGTATCTAGCCTTTATTTTTATCTTATCAGAAGCCAGAATTCAGCTTATTTACATAAATCCAGATATCCCTTTGCTTCAAAAATGATTACTGTGTTTTATTATCTGGCCTTTTGACAACACAGACACACTTTAAAATGAGCTGATTTTACAAATTAGTAAATTTCTAAACTTTATTTCTCCACAGAGCCCACATAATTATAGCTGATATACCTCTACTTACAAAGTTTAAATAATATGTAATATAACTTTGCTTAATCTGTGATAAAACCATCAAAAATTATACAAGAATAAGATGGCTTTCTCTGAAAGTTACAAGGAAGGAAATTTGAAATACTACATATCTTAGAATGGTGATCATAACAGGATTCAGCGTGCATGTCATTTTATCAGAATTATCTGAAGTATTTGCAATTTACACTAACTGCAGAGAATTACTTGAATTTTATTTTATGTAGTATGCTTACCCTTCATTTATTCCTAAAGCAATATGTTTGCTATACATATATACATCATTTTTAGAGCACAGATGTAACAAGACCATGCTGCCATTCAAAATTAAGGTGCCACATTTTTTTTTTACAATCAAATGGCATCCAAAATGCAATATATCTTCACAGATTGGCATTGATGAGTGAGGTTGGTCACAATGAAATGGGATTTTTTTATAGAAATGGGAAACAATGTATCATAAATATACAGACCAATATATAACATTGAAGAACAAGAAGCAGAAAGGAAACAATGCTCTTGCATAAAGGTCGATTCTCTTTGCTGCTGTTGGAATAACGGGTTTGGCGGGGGGAGGCTTCTTGTTGCTCTTTGCCTGCGATTTCCCAAGTCCATTGTTGACTTCGATAGGTTTCCCATAGCAGTCATAATTGGATAATTCAAAATCTCTTGGCAAGCTCCCCACAATGCTGAAGTCATTTGATCTCAGGTCAGACTTAGAAGTACAAACTTTTTTGCATCTGTTCTCACCAACCTGAAAATAAAATTTAAACACAGAGCGTATTTAGAATTTTCTATTTATAAAACACATCTCTTCAAAAGGATATTTTAAAAATCAGATATAAAAGACAACTGGTTAAACCATCAGATTGCCTGAACATTTAACTCTAAAATGTGGCCTATTTCAAGGTTTAGGTCATGGAATGAACTTTGATGGGTTATTTTATGTTAAGGGATCAAAATGCAAATAAACATTTATCTTGGGTGCTCCCAGGCTTGTGAGTTCTCAACTGAAAGACCAATGAATAAAAAACCAATATTTAATCACAACACAGACCATATTACTACAATATATGCATTACAGAAATCTTCCGGTACTTATAAGCTTTGACTTGTGGACACTATTTCCAAATAAGGTGGTTTATAAATGATAAAGGTATTTACCACCCCAATGAGACAGATTGTTGTCTCTAAACCACACTCACAAATAAGAACTAAAAGATGGTCACAACTATCATGAACCAAAGCTTTGCTGGTGAAAGGAATTCCTAACTTGTTGGCTAAAGTTGAATTAGCAAACCACACTCAGAGAACCTGAAGAAATGGTGCATATTTTAGCCAGAGTGCATGCTACAGAGATTATTCTGTTCCAGACAGAAGACCGCATTTAAAGTTCTAGGTTTCCAGGGCTGTCTGAGGAATGTGTAGGTCTCAGCATGTATCAGTGAGTTTTTGTAAAGAGTACATAATTACCTTGATTGGAAGACAAATTGAGAACAGACTCTACATACCAAATCTTTGCATTATCCTCAAACTATCAAAGCAGTTTTCAAAATCTGGGATACGGTGGATATCCCACACTTTCTCCCTTTAGAATTTTCCACTCTAAAAGCTTTAGATGCACTCACTTTACTTTAGATCCATTCATCAAAACAAAGAACTCTAGCTTTAGACTTAGAAAGTATGACTTCTTATCAGTTATTTTTATTTTTCACAAAAAAGGCCACATGTATTTACTATAGAAATGCATTTACTGTAAATGATATTTTATATGTGGCTTTTATATCTGTAAATAACTAAACAAGAAGCCAAATTTATGTGATGTTAGGACTTGTCACACAGAAATACTTCCAATTGTTTTTATTTACATAAATTTTAATTCTTTTTATTTACATAAAAATATTTACATAAACATATTTTTATATTCTAGCAATTTTAATGATGTTAGAATTTTATCTATAATAGTTTATTCAAATGTAGGTATAGAATATTTATTCAGAAATATTATTTAAATATAGTAAACATGTCAGTAAGAGAAGAATGATTTCTTCAATGTTAACATATAGCATAGAAAAGCACTCCAAAAAGTTTCAATTTGGTTATACTAAATTTTTAACTATTTATTTTGTTAAAACCTTTTCCGGAGATGTATTTGAAATCAGTGTGTGCGTGTGTGTGTGTTGGTGGAAAGAACCTCTATCTATTACAGAAGTAATTTTTAATGATATGACACAACTAAATAAGGTATAAGATTAAGTTTCCTACTGAGAAGTTCTCAGGTTCCTTAAATAGCTCATGATTCATTAACAAATTGGCTGATCTCATCTTGTCCCTTTCATCAGAAATTTTAAACAGACAACTTCCTTTTTTTAATTACTCTCTACACATATGTATCATTTATATGTACATAAAAGTATAAAATAGTTTATAATATAAACACTATTTTAAACAATTATCACATGAAGAGGGACTCAATAAAGTGCTTATAAAAGAAATAGTAACCCTAGTTATTAACACATTCTTAGAAGTGATCTTGATTATATTAATCTCCAGTTTATAATTTCTCATTATTTTCTCATATGGGTCTCACTTTCATATAAACTTGTCACTTCTCAAAATTATTGGTAGCAAAAATGAGGTAGTATAATAATGAAACTGTAAAAAATAAAAAAAAAATAATGCAGATTTAAAACCACCTAATGCTACAAATTTTAACCTCTGAGGTTTTCCTTCTGATTCTTTTCAGTCTGTGTCTATACACATTTAATAGCAAATCACCTTTTATGATGTTTCTTGAGCAGAAGACTTAGGCACGATTTCAATGTGATAATGGTATTTCCACGGAAGATAAAAATATGCTCAAAATGAATAAACTCTATATATTACACAAAATTTATATCAACATTTAACTTTAAAAACACATCATTCCTATAAACAACTATTTTATTCATGCATGAACAACAACTTTTATATATGAATTTATTCAAATCCATAGACATGAATACTATTTTGTCTTTTATTCAAAATGCCTTTGTTGTAAATAGCACATACTAGGTATTAAGAACAGGATGATATTGACAACAGTAGGTCCTTAACTGTACTTATTAAATAAAAAAGAAATACATGAGTGAACAAATTAGTAACCAAAATTTGGTAACAGCTGAGGAAGTACAAAATTTAGGGAGGGAAAACTTAGACAATTATAAATGAATAATGGTATATTTCTGTATGTAGTCAAATTATGAAGTTATGAAAACTTCTTACTAAAAGCTAGGTTAAATTATCATTGATCTTTCTTAAATTTTTTTATCATTATGTTTCTTAGCAAGAACATTATTAAAAAATCAGCATTAGCCCAGCTGGTGTGCTACAGTGGTGGAGCATCAAACTATGAACCAGAAGGTCACAGTTCGATTCCTGTTCAGAGCACATGCCCAGGTTGCAGGCTTGGTCTCCAGTGGGGGGTGTGCAGGAGGCAGCCCATCATTGATTCTCGCTCATCACTGATGTTTCTATCTCTCTCTCCCTCTCCCTTCCTTTCTGAGATCAATTTTTAAAAATCATCCTTAAATGTTTTCTATAACCCAAATTTCATTATGCTCCCATTAATGTTGTTATTCTGTCTAAAAATAAATGACATATCTGATTGAAATTACTCAGCAAAAGCAAAATGTTCTGAAAGCAAAATACACTAGAGCAAATACATTTTGAAACCAAAAGCACTAAATTAAAAAGGCAAAAATTGTTTAATTTCTTTTCTTATACTTTTTTTCATATGTCAATGTGTAACAATCTTACAAATTTCTCACACACATTTACTGTAAGTTTGATGCTTACATTAAAGCTAAATTATTTTTGGACACATTCTCTCATTTTGAAGCCTGTCTGATGATACAAACATTACATAGTTACAATATTAATTTTGGAAATTGCATTTTGGCCTGTAAGAAATAAGAGTAATTTACATTTACATCTGGATATTAGAATTTCTGGTCAACGTTTAAACTCTCTAAGCATCACTCTATCACTTTTGTAGTAAAATGTCATAGCAATTTCAGAATTCAGACACGTCTGTGTCTATTAGCAACTGAAAACATAGAGGAATAAAATACAGAAGTTATTATATACTGAACTTTTATTCATTAGGTAATTATTTCAATGCTTAAAAGCTGAATTTAAAATAATATAACTCAGTCTAATACTCTGGATCCTATTTATTCTTCATATTTATGTTCATAAATAATCTTGATATGTTCTACAGTGCTCTGAAAACCTGGTTCTCATGTGTCTCCTTCCCTCAATACCCCACTTCATGGAATGCATTAAGATTCCAAGCTCATCTGCACATTGGTGTTCTGTGTGACTAGAGAATTTCTGCAGTTACAGAGGCCCCACCACACACTAGAGAATGGAGCTGATTGTGGCACTCCTGAAATCAAGCACCTGCTCTACAGAACATCTTTGCTTCCTATCTCCAGATCTCTTCACCGGGATCCAAGTTAGAGGGTGGGCAGATTAGCTGGTTGGAAATATGAGGAAGTGGTTAGATTGGGAGCTGTAAGTGGGCAGGTAAGACATGTCAAAGACGTGACTTCTTTTTAAAAAATATGTTTTTATTGATCTTAAAGAGAGAGGAAGGGGGAGGGATAGAGAGATAGAAACATCGACGAGAGAGATACATCAGTCTGTTGCCACGTGTCCACAACCTGGGCATGTGCCCTGACCGGGAATCGAACCCGTAACCTCTGGGTTCATGAATTGACACTCAACCACTGAGCCACACTAGCTGGGCAAAGACATTACTTCTTTAAGGCCATGATAGCTCTCCATTAATGAAAATGTTATTCTCTATGAAAATGATTAGGGTATTAAAGAGTTATAAGGTCTGAGGAAATGACCTGCAAAGTAGTAACTAATAATTTGCAGAAGTCTTAGTTGTAGTCTCAGAAAGTGAGTTCAATTACTTAGCAAAAAAGGAAAAATCTACAGGCGGCATCACATAAGAACTGTTTGCTTGCTTTTGTACATAACAATACGTATGTAGCATACTTATCTCATTTAGGGGAGTGGTCAACAAACTGAGTCGCATGGGGCCAGAAACCTGTCCAATTCTCCAGGTACTCACCCCTAGGCTGGGCAGATCTCAAACTATGTGCTAGTTTCCCTGTGAGCCAGGCACCCAATCAGTAAGTAGCCTGCCTGTCCTGTTCTGGGTGAAACTCTCTAAATTGATGGGAAACATGTAGGGGGATTTAATCTGGAGCATAGCTCCCCTAAGTCTTCACTGTAAGTAGAAGGTTGGTGCTTCCCCAACAGTCCTCTGGCCTTTCACTAAAGCTTACAAATGAGAAACATTTGTAAGGCGGTCTGTAGTTCTGGCAAGACCTCCACATGGGATGGTGACATCAACGCAGAGATACATCATTAAACTCAGTGGAAAGTCCACCAAAAACGTGATAAGGTGTTGGACTTTTTTTCTTAATGAGTATGTGACCTACATGGTTTCTCTTTGTTTTCTGAAAAGTATGTAGTCCTTAGTTTCTTTTCATCAATGAGAAAAAATGAGTGAATGCCAATTCGATCAAACCTTTACGCCCACAGAACAGTATCTCTCTCCTGGCACTAGAGAACCATGATGGGGGAAATCATCTGGTTGGATCATTTCATTCTTACCTGCAAAGTGCTAATGTGAACCGGAGTCCCTGTACCATTCACAGTATTCTTTTTAGCCGCATTTCCACCTTTTCCATCTGCTTGCTCAGCCTTAGCAATTCTGGCTTTTTCTGCTTCAACTCGTTTGGGGTTATTTAGCATCACCTGGACAACAGCATACTCCACAAGGGAGGCAAACCCAAAGAGAAGACAAGCAATGAGCCATACATCAAGAGCCTTCACGTAGGAGACTTTGGGAAGTTCAGCAGCAAGGGTTGTGCACTCAGAGGCCAAGCTGAGTACTGAAAAGATACCTACAGAAACAGAAGTGGGAATTAAAGTTGCTATTTAGCCCTGTGGAAAAATGTCCTGCAACCATTACTCTTTAACTAACTCCCTCTCCAATAAGCTCCAGAGACCCATGAACAATTCATCAGGTCCCTTTAAAGCACAAAGAGTAGAAGAAATAATACACACAGACTTTTTATGTCAGCATTATTAAATGTGGTTGGGGATGTTTGTAAATACTCAGTAAACAAAGAAATAGAAATTCAAACTGAGACATAAAAACACCTTTTGGAGCTGGTTTAAATATTAAAGCTATCTAAAACTCTTCTCTAGTATCTCTGAGGAAGCTGCAAAGCTTATTTCGTTTCTTTAGCATTCTTTTAGATAGTTATAGAGTTGAATTTGATCCCACGAACAACTGAATCCGAACAAAAATAGAACATATAAAGCAATTTACTGATAAGGGTCACAATTTTTTTTAAATGTAATAGGAAAGACAAAGTAGAGAACATTCCTGGTTATTTTAGAGAAAAATGATTCGGTTTTAAAGGAAAGAAGGAAATTCTGCTATATGTAATATTAACGGTACATGGAAAGCTAACTCCAAAGTACCCCTGGGAGCCAGACATTTCTTTATATTTTATTTTTTCATTAATTTTATTGGGGTGAGACTGGGAAACAAGGTCACATATGTTTCAAGTGTATATTTCTAGGATACATCATCTGTAGGTTGCTTTGTGTGCTCACCACCCAAAGTCAAATCATCTTCTGTCACCATATATTTGGTTCTCTTTACCCTTTACTACCCCTCCCAGGCCCTTCCCTCTGGTAACCACCATACTGTTGTCTGTGCCTGTAAGTTTCAGTTTTATATCCCACATATCAGTGAAATCATAGGGTTCTAGCTTTTTCTGACTGACTTATTTTGTTGCCACAAATGGCAGTATTTCATCTTTTCTTATGGCTGAGTAGTATTCTATAGTATATATGTACTGACATTTCAATTTATACAGAGCAGGGCAAAAGTAAGTTGTTCATATGGAAAAAGACATGCAAGTTATGATTGTTACAATAGCTTTGTTAACTCAAAAGAATGCCACAATGGCACACACACAAAAAACAACCTACTTTTGCTCACCCCTGTGTTACTACATGAGAGTGAAATATTTCTAGTAAACCAAAAAATATTGACTATTTGCGGGGGGGGGGGGGGGGGCGGAATGCATAATCTTTTTGACAAGTCTAGTAATTTAAGTCTAGTTTTGGGTGTTTTATTGCCAGAAAATTATACTGCATAGTTAATTCTTATCCTCTACAATAATTAATCTATCAATTGCCATTGTCTTCAATACTGATACGTGACCCTTAGAATAAAATTTCCTACACATTTGGTTATTAAGACATAGATTTGGTCTCTGTGGTTTTTATTAGATGTAAACCTCCAAGTTTCTTATTCATACAATGTTGTCATTTTCATTGCTTCTTTCCTGGTTTCCTTCTTTTCAAAATCTATAATTCATTTAATTATTCCTATAAGTTGGAACAGGGAGATTTGCACAAGGCTTTTCTGATGGAAGAAAAAAATGAAATTCTGCAACCAATCAGTCACTGACAAGTCAGATATATCACATTTTTACCTATGTGAGTTCTAGGTGATATTCAGAACATACACACATGCATGCACATACACATACATATAGTCATGGAAAGATTTAAAACACTCCTAACAAACACTCCAAACAAAATGTCCTTACTTTGAAATTCATTCACTTTACCCATTAGAAAGGCTCTTGATGATCTCCCTAAGCACAGACCTTTTAGTCCCTGTACCGACATGATTTTCAACGCTGGCTGATAGTGCTTCCATGTCTCAGAACATTAAGAATAACGAATTGGAGAGTATGGATAACCAGTCCTTACTCTTTCTAGCACTGCTGATGATATAGCACAGTGATGGCGAACCTTTTGAGCTCAGCGTGTCAGCATTTTGAAAAACCCTAACTTAACTCTGGTGCCATGTCACATATAGAAATTTTTTTATCTTTGAAACCATAGTAAAACAAAGATTTATATTTTTGATATTTATTTTACATATTTAAATGCCATTTAACAAAGAAAAATCAATCAAAAAAGAGTTCGCGTGTCACCTCTGACACGCATGTCATAGGTTCGCCATCACTGATATAGCACATAATAACTGATGTTTAGGAAAGTGATGCTTAGTTATTTTTTTAAAAAGAAGTAGGATTTTATACCCCTGACAAAGAGTATAAGATAGTATAAAATATTTATTGGAAAGATTTTCATAAAAGTTATTGTTTTTAAGTTTGTCACTATTTGGGAATTTAGACTTTAGTTATCAGTGAATATCACGTATTAATAATTATTTTATGAAAGTCAAAGTAGGATTGATTTACTGTTGAAAATGCCCCAAGGACACACACACACACACACACACACACACACACACACAAAAAAAAAAGACAACTTAGCTTAATTAGAGTGCCTAAATATTGAGAAAATCTAACTTAATGGCACGTTTTAAGGAGGTTAAAAAAAAAGGAAGAAAAAGCTTGCCATCAACTCCCAAACTAATTATTTCAAAATATTTGACTGTATAGTTAGTTCACTAAAGACATCACACATTCCTGACACAAGAGGGAAGTATGGAGCACTTTACCCAGCGGCACTCTGGCAGCACTGGCGTCCGGGTTGATCCAGAAGGAAAGCCAGGAGAGAACCACGATCAGCAGGGTCGGGGCGTAGACGCCCATCATGTAAAACCCAACCTGTCTCCGCAGGGTGAAGATGACTTCCACACAGGTGTAGTACCCTTCCGAAACAAACGTATTAACATGAGGTTCTCACCCACATCCAACTTCAGAACTCAATAAGGTACCTATAAGTTATGTTACTTCTATTTGAGACAGTTTCACAAAGTCAACTAGAGTGTGTGTGTGTGTGTGTGTGTGTGTGTGTGTGTGTGTGTGTGTGAATGGTGTGGTCTATAAGGATGACACTATAGGGCCAGTTTCACCTAACCTTTCACAACTTCACTATGACATTGAGAAACAGATACCAATGTGTGGCTCCACTTCCATCACTGCCTTGGCTAGAAGCCTTTGTTCAGAGAATTTGCAATGGACTTAAACTTCTCATTTACTCTCTGAGCAAATTATCTCAAGGAATCATACAGGGAGCAATAAACCAAATCCGGACAAGTCCAGAAAGAAACACTCCTGAACTACATGTGGTCAGTATAATTTTTCACCCGCATCTATCACTTCTTATCTATAAAGCAGGGCAGTCTCCTACACTTATATGCATATTGAAGCCTTAAAAACTAAGAATGTATTGGAAGTAAACATTAGTGAGAATAAGTGTTTTCATTTTATTTAGATAGAATATTATAAAGTACAAGCATCTGAGATTCCTCTCAATTCTCCCTTCCTCCACTCCAGGCCTCAAACATTCTCTGACTGAGGGAAAGGACTTCATTTTCACAAGCTGAGACAAATGCAGACATTTCTTTACAACATAATTTTGGAGCTGCCATGACATCAACTAGTTCCCCAAAATTAATCACAAATTATGAGCAGCCTCATAATAACCATTGCTGACTTGAGACAGAAAATAAGTGACGTAAATAGTCTCCTAACACTGGAATATTTCCAGATGTTTGTATTTAATTTTTAAATGCTTTAGTACTTTCAGTCAGCAATTTAAGTGTGATATTTAATGCCTAAAGCACTAAATTTAAATAAAAATGTCATTTTACCATTCAACCAAAGTAAGGTTATGTACAAATACCAAGAAGTTAAAACATCTTCAGTTGTGTTCAGCCTAAACTGTACATTGTTATTTATAAATGTTGAAACAAATAAATTAACAATGAATAAATAAAATAATTATAGGAAAAGGACAATATTACTTTTTACTATTTTACATTTAAAAAGTAATATTTATCTATTTTTCCCGGTTATAAAGAATGTATACACTTCTGACACTAGAACAATCTTCATATTTATTCATTAATGGTACTTATAACAAAATTTGCCATCATTAGAGCTAACATGTAAGAACAATAAATAGCTGATTTGGGCTGAAGCAAATTCTAATTATGCCTCATGTTTCCATATTATCAAAAAACAATAAATGCAGAATGTTTGTTCTTTTTCTTTTTAAATTTTAATTTCATGAAAACTAGACACAGGTTTTAAAAGATATAAAAGGCAAGAAAATAATAAAAAAATGTCCCTCCCTTTTCTGTTTCCAGCCACTCATCTTAACTTCCTGCCCAGACAAACAAGAACATATGTTTCTAACTAACAATCACGTGCAAATTTTCCAAAATATAATCTTTCATAAATCCAATATGCTATGGTTAAGAAGCTCACAGTATTTCCCAAAAGTGGTTCTGAAGTACCTGGCTTTGTAATGTATCACTTAAGTTAATTTTATATTCATCTAGTATGTGAGAAATAGGGAATGACACAATTTGCTTATGTATTTTTAGGTAGCCCAAGTAGTCAGAAATATGACAATTTACTATAGAGTTGTTCGCTTTAAGACAAATTTTTGCATTCCATCCAACCATGTTTAAATGACAGCCTAAATAATATGAGTCCTGTATTCTAAAGCAAGTTTCCAACACGTTCCCTTAGGAAGGCACCTCTGGGGGAGCTTCCCAAGATCTGGACGCATTTGGCAGTAAAATACAGGCTTGGATATTATCGCGATTTGCTCCATAAACTTTTATGAGAAACATTTCTTGACCTTTTTTGATCTCTTCCTGGTACTGTTACATTTATGAGAGGCAGGTGGGCAGCTAATTGATATAAATGTTCATTGGCAAATTCAATTTATTTTCTATTTCCTGTGGGATTTCATTTCATTATTATTCACTCAGGCTTCCAATTTAAGTATTTTTGTATACTTGCTTTCCCACATATTTCTCCACCTTTGCAATTTCTACAATTATTAAAACAATTTTTAATCAAGTTAAAGCCAATTCATTATTTCTGATATTTCTGTACACATTAAGGAATATGTAGGCCATTATTTTATATATGTTGTTCTCTATATCTTTTTCACTACTTGATTAAGCATTCCATATGTTTTGAATGTTCTATTTTTCTAAATACATTTCTCAATGTTATGCAAAGATTAATTTATGATTTACTTATATTCATATGATTCATGTAAATGCTGATAAAGCATGTTTACTGAAACACAATGCCAAATATTTTTATATTAACCTTAAGTTTTTTGTTATCATTTTTTTCTGTAACTAATGAGAGAGCAGGGACTTATTTATGATAACAAAAAATTCTACAAAATGCTTTACTTATCATAAATCTTGAGTAATTCTTCAAGTACTCTCTACCACAGCACACCTTTTAATTTTTTTCTCAGAACTAAAATTAACTATATCTGTTTATTTATTTACCATATTAGAGTATGAATCTATAAAAGGACATCATTCTCTCTTTTATTCACTGTTGAATCCCCAAATGGGGACTTTTAAATGAAGGAATTAAAGGTAAAAAAAAAATTAAAAGCCCCATAATTTTCAATGCTGGTCCTTAATTTTATGCTATTACTTAAAATTAGAAATAAGATTACTAGTTTTATTTTCATCTCTAGATGAATTTTAAAACTTCAATAAACATATTACATTTTTTCAAAAAATAGACTGTTAATGTTAAGCATATAATCTGGATGTGGGTAAGTATTGTCAAAGTCCAATAGGACTGACTCCACAGGTTGTGTAATGATGTCAGACTCACTATCCCAGGACATCATTTAGTAACAGTAGACTTTGGGCAGCTTCTTTGCTTCATTATCCTAATGTGTAAACAGGGAGAATACAGTAAAAGTAATGAACTCAGAGCATTGTTGTGAGGACTAAGTCATAGAATTCCTACAAAGCAGTTAAAACAAAGCCTAAAATAGAGCCAGAACTCAAAAAGCCATCTGCTAAATATGTGTTGATTTCACAACCATCTCAAATGATTTTTCTTGACTTTCAAGTTTTTTTTTTATTATAATTACTAAGTGAATTGTAAAAATCCCTAAAACTGTAGTCAGTCTCCTTAATTTGAATGGGGAGTATAGAGAGAAGGAATACTATACTATATGCCTAGGCTATGGCTGACCCTGATTTGCCTGGTGACATTCAGTCACCCTGCATCTCAGTTATTTTATTTCAGTATCAATCTGGTCCCTTCTATATTTAAAATTCTATGTGTCTATGATTTGTTCATTGAGTACTTACATGACCACTTTTTCAGTTTTGCCTTTCAAAAAACTTGGTAATTATTTTTTATTATCAAAGTATAGTTGAGAGTCAATATTGTATTAGTTTCAGGTGTACAACATAATGATTCCACATTTATAAACTTTACGAAGTGATCACCATGGTAAGTCTAGTAACCATCTGTCACAGTACAAAGTTATTATAATCTTATTGAATTATATTCACTACCAGTGGTCGGCAAACTCATTAGTCAAGAGAGCCAAATATCAATGATTGAAATTTCTTTTGAGAGCCAAATTTTTTAAACTTAAACTATATAGGTAGGTACATTGTTATTAACTTATTAGGGTACTCCTAAGGCTTAGGAAGAGCCACACTCAAGGGGCCAAAGAGCCGCATGTGGCTTGAGAGCCGCAGTTTGCCGACTACGGCCCTAGGCTATACATTACATCCCCCTGACCTGCTGACTTTATAGTTATAATAAGAAGTTTGCACCTCTTATTCCCCTTTACCTTTTCACCCCTCCCATCACTCCCCTCCCCTCTGGCAGTGTTATAAATGCAACACTAACCAATTTGTAGACAAAGTTAGTTTAAGCATCTGTTGTTATTGACCTTTAAATAAAGTAACAGGTTATATAACATTTCTATGTAAATAAATAATGTAAAATATATGTAAATAGCCCCCAGACTATTTAATAATCTGTTATTAAATTAACAAATTACATAACATTTATATAAAAATTGACTATATACCATTTATATGTAAGTAGTTCCTAAGGACTATTCATTTATTTGAAGATCAACAACAACAGATGTTTAAACTAACTCTATCTCTGAGTTGCCTAGTGTTGCATTTATTATAACACTCTTAATATGCAAATGTCACTCCACCTTTTATTTTAATATCAACAGAAATATTTTAAATTATATTTTGTTCTTTTTTTAAAAAATATATTTTATTGATTTTTTACCAAGAAGAAGGGAGAGGGATAGAGAGTTTGAAACATCGATGAGAGAGAAACATCGATCAGCTGCCTCCTGCACACCCCCTCCTGGGGATGTGCCTGCAACCAAGGTACATGCCCCTGACCAGAATCGAACCCAGGACCCTTCAGTCCGTAGGCTGACGCTCTATCCACTGAGCCAAACCGGCTAGGGCTATATTTTGTTCTTGATGATGTCATGATGGCAACACTTTAGCTCAAACATTTGATATTGCTGAATTCTATATATTACACTATACATTGTTATTTTTGAACAGTCAACATAGATGTTGCCATAAATGTAAACTTTATATCTATCCCTGAATATCTTTGTCTTGATTTACTTCCTGAAATGTAATTAGAATTGTGTGGTATTTACAAGTCAAACTGATTATTAGTATTAATGTAATAATCAAAATTCAATCACTTTTTATTTATATTGCTAATCAAAATAACACTATATTTAATATGTAAAATCACTCAGTAACATATAACTATCAGTAGAGACTCAAAGGTTAAGACTAATCATATTATAAAAGTATTGAGTAGTGATTACTGTATTTTTATTTCTGTAAAAGCTTGAGGTAATTAGTGAATGAGGTTAATTTGTTGTGCTTTTCATAATTGGCTGTTCCATAACCTAGGCCAATAATATCAAACATACAAAAATATTGACTTATGTCAAATTACTTCACACACTCATTGCTTCTTGCACAGCATGAAGATTAATGCTTTTTACAACTAATAATATTGGTCAACCACTACCTAAAAATTGCTCACAGACAATAGATGAATATAAATGAATTATGTTGCTCATATCCACAGTGTTTTGTCCCAAATTGAATCTTGCCAAAAGTAGAATTTCTTCATAACATCTAGAAAACCACTACCTGGCTAAGTTCATATTACTAAAATAAAAAATTGAAAACCTCTTCTTACCCAGAATTACATTAAAAAAGGCAAAATTCTCCAGTAATAAAAATGTTTTTAAAAACTTTAGTGAATGCAATTTTATGAGAAATTTAAATATAATATTGTAAAGATATACTAATAAATATTGAACTTATTTTTAACTAGTTTTCTTCTATTTTGCCCTTAGCATATATTAATATTAAAACAGATCTTTGAAATAGAATTTAGTTTTGTTTAACTTAAAGATCATTACTTACCAGTGCCTTTATAGTATTTTGTACAGTTACCATATTCAATATCCTCCTTTTTAATATCAAATTGAGGCAAGGCAATTTTTTCTAACTGAACAGGATCCCCTGACTGCCAGATAAATCGTAAATCATCAGTTGTGTAACCAACTATAAACAAAAATAAATAAAAATATTAGTTTGAAATGCAATTATTAATGCTTTCTTAGTATTTTAATAATTCAAATATTCAACACCAAAATGATAAGAAAAGAGACATGAAATTATTATTAAAATTAGGTAATATCTATAGCCACTGATGAAAATATTAACACAAAAGTTAAAGATAGTTGTCTTAAAGAAAGAACATGTTAAAATAATCAGCATATTATATATAAAATCCTAGGGTCATATACATTATGTGAGAATTCTGAAATGTCATCAATAAGAAAAAGTAATAAATAAGTGATACTAGCTTTCAAATCATGCAATATACTACCTGGAAAATTTAAAATAAATATAAGCACCAAAACATTTTTAAGAAGTAACTACAAACTCATAGTTGAGTTTTTAAATGAAAATACACAAGCACACATATGTGTGATACATACACCAACATGGACATATATACACTAACATCTGCAAAATCTTATTTTATAGTTAGAAAGCAATAAATATTCAAATTTAAGATCCAGATTTAGTAACTTAAATAAAAAACAGCTAATAATCATTAATTTTAAAACATATCATCCAACAAGCATATGCTTGCCTACAAGGTTATTATTGTTTATTCTCCACAGAAATAGGTTATGGTAAACAACTAATCAGGTTAAAGATTCCTTCTATTAGTGTTAATATTTTTTTTAAATGCATGGGTGAGTTCTTTTTAAAAAAAATATATTTCATTGATTTTTTTACAGAGAGGAAGGGAGAGGGATAGAGAGTCAGAAACATCAATGAGAGAGAAACACTGATCAGCTGCCTCCTGCACACAACCCACTGGGTATGTGCCCGCAACCAAGGTACATGCCCTTGACCGGAATCGAACATGGGACCTTTCAGTCCGCAGGCCGACGCTTTATCCACTGAGCCAAACCGGCTAGGGCTTAGTGTTAATATTTTGAATTTTATTTTTAAAAGTCAAGTATTATAGCAAATTAATATTTTTAGAGGTAACCATTTCAATTAGTGCACCTATTTCATGTTTTATGATATGAAATATATCTGATTGTAGAAACATAGAGAATCCAATTTTGTAAAAAAAAATAATAATAATAATGTTTATACACCGATAGAAAAATGAATGCTTGGTAGGATTTAAATAATATTTTTGCATGTTTTTCAAATTTTCTGCTCTAAAAATGTGGTTTTAATATCAGAAAATTATTAGGAAAGCATTTTCTCCTTTATCTTGCCTACATTACTATTTCAAATGAAGATGGCAATTGGAATAAGTTAGAAGTGAACACCTACATCAATTTAACTGTAATACAAAATTAGTATAGTACCAAAAGGATTTGTTTTAGTACAAATTAATATAGTAAAAGACTAAGGATAATTTCCTTAAATAAATTATTCTAATGACTATTTGTAATCAAAAGCCTTCATTTTTACCATTGCTACCTAAGATTAGTAGAATGCACTTCCTAGAAATTTTAAATATTTTTATTCCTATAGTCATTTAGGGTTTCGTTTTACATACAGCTCTCAAGTTGCATTTTGCAGCGTTGTGTATCCATGGGAAACAAGGTCAAGTCCAATGGGCATGAAAGAGTAATAGATAACCTGAAAGTAGAAACAGAGGTCGTAGAAGTCATTTAACATATTTCCCCCTGATATGCTGATTTTAAAAGGAAAATATAAATGTACAAATATTAAACATCAAAGTACCTCATGCTGACAAGGACATCTCCATCCCGAAAAATAAAGAGGAGAATATTCTCCTGGGTTACATCATGAAAATTGGCACTTTTTTCATTTGCAAAAAACAAATCAGGTTTCCATAGACACTTGTACATTGTGGGATCCACTGTCAGGGCATCTGAGCCCCGAAAATCGCTGGGGAGCTTCAGCCTGGGATCGTTCCATTTTTGTCTCAGGAAGATATTAACTCTGTAGTCCTAGGGAAAGAAAAAAATGTGTGCAGGAGTGGGTTTATTGCCAATTTTAAGAACATATTCAGTGCCGGATTTAAAAAGGCTTCAATGATTAGCAGCAGAAATATTCTTTCTCTTCTAACATTAACCAGGATCAAAACAGCTCAGTCACTAAGTACAAAGAGCTCCATCAGCAGTACAAAAAGACCCTTGTGTCTATTTAATTACTCTCTACAGACATTTCCGCAGCACTTGCTAGTTCAAACGTCAGAATATAACTTTACCAATAATTGCTTTACCTTTATATAAATACAAATTACTAGTTGGTTGGGAATTGTTATCATAAAAGCATGGGAACTGCTAAACATTATTATTATGCTTCCCAAAAACCATAATAAACTTTAGTTAATAATAGACAAGAAGCCAAAGGAAAATATTTCGACTTGTCTTTTACTAAGTAGCAAACTATAAAAATAATATATGTATATAACTATGTATATTATATAACACATTATGTAATATGTTCCTCAGAAGGAAAAAGAAAAACTATCAGACATGTAAATGATTACACAGAGAAAATGAGATAATCAAATAAAATTTGGATTATGCAAAACAGATAAAAGCACATACAAAATATTATGTTATATTCAACTATAGTACAAAAATGTTTTCAAACCTACTAAGTAATAGCTAATTATATTTCGGGGGGCGGGGAGGTTTGGCCCATCTCCAAATTTTTAATTTTAAAACTTTGTAAAAATTGAATTCTATAAAAAAATTTGAATTATATCAAGAGACATAGATTTTAAGAATATGTAAACTTAGGAACGTATTTAATAACTTAATACATTATATATTTGTCACTGAAATAAGGTTTTGGCACAAATTGGGTTGTTAGTATATACAGTCAAACTCAGCATTGAGGCATCAAGGTCAGGTCTTTTGATTTTAATTTTTATAAATTTTTTAAAAATAAATTTTATTATTTTAGAGGGAGAAAGAAACATTGATGTGAGAGAGAGAAACATTGACTGGTTGCCTCATGCACACACCCCGACCAGGGAACAACCAGGAAACCTGGTTATGTGCTCTGACCAGGAATCCATTCGGCAACCCTTCAGTGCATGGGACAACACTCAACCAACTGAGCCACACCAGCCAGGGCATGATTTTAATTTTATATAGTGAACTCAGATATGTACAAAAATGTACTAGGTATAGATTGTATTGGGCTTCAGCTTCCTTATTTTAAATCACTCAAAATTCATAAAATACTATTCTATCTATATATAGCCTTTAACATAATCAAAATGAATTAGGCCATAAACTTCAAATCCAAATCCGAATAATTAAATAAAAAGAGATGATAGTCAATCTTATATTAAATAAGACCTAATATATTTCCATATATGGAAAGGTAGATAACATGTATACACACACTTTATAAATGTCTAACATAAAATTAAGCATAAGCAATAAGCAATAACTCTAGAGAAGCCTGGGGAATTTACTTTCTCTTTCATATGATCTTCAGACAATGTATAGTAATTAGAGAAAATAAGGCACATAATAACAGCAAACATTTACCAAATTATAGACAGTAAAGTAAAATTTAATTTACCTACATTTTACAGCTACTCTAAACTTGATCTTTATAAAAACTTCAACATATGAATTGATTCTTAAAAATCATAAGCAGATAGTTTTGGAATGCCAGAGTCAAATACATTAAGGATTATATAAGCTAACACTGAACATACCTGCACCATTGGGAAAAAAAAAAGGTAATATTTTCCCAATCAAATGAACATGGAATCAAAGAGAGAGTAAAAAAAACCCTAAAACCCTTGAAAATGGAGACCTCCCATGCACAGTTACATGACATTTTTTCTTCAAAATATACACATATCTTAATATTCATAATGGAACTTAAGTGATTACTTCATATCTGAATTTGATTGTGACAACTACAGAAATTAACTCAAATATGTCCAAGACAAAGGCTTATCTCCCCCACATGGTGAGCCATCCAGTAGATACGATGGTGCTTCCTGAGAAATGTTTCTATCCATGTCATGTAAACATGTATGGCCCTCTACTTGTGAAGACTCATTAGGTTCAATCACCTATACCAGTGGTCGGCAAACTCATTAGTCAACAGAGCCAAATATCAACAGTACAACGATTGAAATTTCTCTTGAAAGCCAAATTTTTTAAACTTAAACTATATAGGTAGGTACATTGTTATTAACTTAATTAGGGTACTCCTAAGCTGGCCTTTGCTAAAAACGTCCTCAATCTGATTGAGGCACGTTCACTGAGGTCGACCCCTTCCAACTCTCCCATCCACACTCGTCTTGTATACTTGTTTCGTCTATCTCCTTTCCGAAAACCGACTTCTGCACATGAGCCACAAAGTTTCAATCGCACTGTACGTGCACGCCCGTACGTGGTATTTTGTGGAAGAGCCACACTCAAGGAGCCAAAGAGCCGCATGTGGCTCGCGAGCCGTGGTTTGCCGACCACTGATCTATACTAATAAAAGCCTAGGTGGTCCTCGCACCCTCACGCGCAATGTTGTCACAATATGGCGGCCATAAGATGGCCGCTTGCACAGAAGAGGCGGAACACGGCAGCCACTTTGCGCAGTGAGGCCTGGGGTCATGCGACTCCATGCAGTGCGGAGGAGGCCAGTCCCGGCGTCTCCACCGCCTCGTGCAGAGGAGGCGGGTCATGATGAAGGAGGCAGGTCACGGCAGGGGAGGGCAGTTGGGGGCAATCGGGCCAGCGGGGGAGGGCAGTTGGGGGTGATCGGGCCGGCAGGGGAGCGGTTAGGCGTCAATCAGACCAGCAGGGGAGCAGTTAGGGGGTGATCAGGCTGGCAGGCAGAAGTGGTTAGGGACAGTCAGGTGGGCAGGCAGGGAAGCGGTTAGGAGCCAGCAGTCCTGGATTTTGATGTGGGGGAGACTATGCATGTGTAGTAGCAGGGTATATATGAGAATTCCGTGCTTTCTGCTCAATTTTTTCTGCTGTATACCTAAAATTGCTCAAAAAATGAAGTCTACTGTTAAAAAGTGAATGTAAAATATGCTATAAACAAAGTGAAAGGAAATACAAAGTTAAGAAAAAATTATTTAAAAATTGTAGATAAGGTCAGAAGATCACTGTTTGCCCTTCCAGTGTCCTACTAAAATATTTTCCAACAAGCCCACCTAAGAGTTAAATGGTTTTCCAGGAAAATGTAACATTCTTTGATTGTCATTTTCTTTTATTAGGGCCTAGACTCTATAAAGTTATATAACTTATAGAAGATTGATAAATCAAAAAATTATGCAAATGATTTCTGTCAGGTCTAAGGATAATCCCCAAAATTATGCCTTTATTGCCCCGTGGAACAGTAAGTCTGCATCAAATTTAGGAATCTAATTCCAGCATTCTTTCTTTCAATACAGTCTCCTGAATCCTCCATTAAATCAACTTTAGTGTTCTGCTGGTTCCCTCATTAATGAGTTATATAAATCAATGACATGCCCTACTATATTTGTTTTTAACTTTTAAAAGAATTATATTTTATCCTCAAAAAGTTGAACATAAAATAACCATATGATCCAGCATTTCCACTCTTAGGTATATACCCAAATGAATTGAAAGCAGAGACTCCACATGTAAATCCTATATAATAAAGAGGTAACATGCAAATTTACCATCACACCCTCACACAAGATGGCCACTCCCATGTTGGCACAAGATGGATGCCACAAGATGGCCGGCAGGGGAGGGCAGTTGTGGGTAACCAGGCCAGCAGAGGAGGGCAGTTGTGGGTGACCAGGCCAGCTCCGTGCTATCAGCAGGTGCGAGTGGGGCTGGCACTGTCAGCACGTGGGAGTGGTGGTGGCGGGAGCGGGGCTGCCGGCAGACAGGGGACTGAAGGCCCTAGCGGGAGGGGCTGGACGGAGGCATGGTGGATGGGCCAAGACCCAACCCAGTGCCCACTGCAGCCTTGCAACCCACAGTTCCTTTCACGGTGCATGAATTCATGTACTGGACCCCTATTCCTATCTAATAATAGCCAAACATGGTAATTGACCGTACCTTCACTACGCCTCCCATTGGCTAATCAGCGAGATATGCAAATTAACCACCAACAAAGATGGTGGCTAATTTGCATACTGCAGGCAGGGCGGGACAGTGCGAGCTGCCAGTGTGAGCCGCCATCCAGGCCCCTGTGGGCGACGCCAGAAGCTGCTTGCCTGCCGCCTGGGACCCGATCCGGTCCCCGGCCGCA
>NW_005354829.1:6507636-6537952 GCF_000412655.1 Myotis brandtii
ATCCCTTGGGGGCCTAAGCCTTTAGTCGGACATCCCCCGAGGGCTCCCTGGCTGCCAGAAGGATGTCTGACTGCAAGCTTAGGCCTGATCCCCCGGGGAGTGGGCCTAAATCGACAGGTGGACATCCCCCAAGGGGTCCTGGACTGCAAATTGGCGCAAGCCGGGCTGAGGGACCCCCCCCTCTGAGTGCACAAATTTTTGTGCACTGGGCCTCTAGTCCTATTTAATAATAGACAAAGATTAAAATTGACCATACCTTCGCTACGCCTCCCATTGGCTAATCAGCAAGATATGTAAATTAACCACCAACAAAGATAGTGGTTAATTTGCATACGTAGGCACGAAGCAGCAGAGTGAAGACTGAAGGCGGCTCTGGCCACCAGAGCTGCGAGAGGCTTGGAGGCGCCTCCGGCCGGAGCGAAGGTCTGGGTCCCGGGTGGCGGAGGAAAACCGGTGCCGGCAGCTAGGGAAAGGGAAGGCCTATTGCATGAATCTTTTTGTGCAACAGGCCTCTAGTATAGATATAAAAGGCTAATAAGCTAGGTGTTCCTCTGCCCATATGACTGGTCGCTATGATGCGCACTGACCACCAGGGGGCAGATGCTCAACACAGGAGCTGCCATGACGTGCACAGAGAAATGGCACTGCTGACCTGGTGCCCACAAAGCAACAGTTGGCTTCCCCAAAGTGGGATGCAGGCCCTGCCACCACCCTAAAGTGACACCCCACCAAATCGCAGCCCACAATGCCAAAACCCCATGGTGCAAAATGCAGTCCACAGCCCAGCCCAGCCTGGAAATGGTCTCTGTGGGTGCTGGGTAATAACACCACGTAGCCACTCCTAGCTTCCTCTCCCTAGCAACAACTAGTCTCCTTGCAGTTTCTTCAGCCCAGGAACATCACTTGCTTTATAGTCAGGTGCAAACATTTCATACTTTAACCAAATGTCTGTGAAGCATTTTCCCTGTGCCTCATCTCATTTGACCTCACAGAAGTCCTGGAGTAGGTAGATAGGAGACTCAGTGGAATCCTATTTTCTTTTCATTAGCCAGAAAATGGAGATTTAGAAAGTTTAGAAACTTGACCCAACTAGAAAGAAGAAATGGTGGACCTTGAAAATGACTTCAGGTTTTCTCACTGCACAGAATATAGTTAAACACTGCTGCAGTTAAATATTTTATCCTTTGTTCTCTGTGAGTGATCTACAATAATAATGTGCTTCGTGTTGATATTTACTGCTGTGTTGCTGACAATTACCTGAAAGAGAAGTTGGGGTGCTTCACTGGGCTGGAAAAAGTTTAGCTAAATCAGAAAGCAGGACTAATTAAGCACGTTTATTCTATAAATAGAAAAGGCTAAGTTCACTCACGAATGCGTGATACATATAAAGCTCTCGCTGGCACCGATTGCATGTGTGTGTTTGCATCTGTCATTGTCGATCATGAATTTGGTTGACACTTCTATTATAGAGAAAAGGGTGACTAGCGATATTAAAATATTTCTTCTAATTAATTTCCTCTCAATGTGCATGAATCCGTGTACTGGGCCACTAGTTCAACCATAAAAAGGAATGAAATTCTGATACATGTTACCACATGAATGAGCCTTGAAAATATTACCCAAAATATCAACACTAATTCTACTTAGAGTGTAGGGGGAAAAAAAATAATAATCTATTCTATATAATAAAAAACTAATATGAAAATTTTCCCCAATGGGTGGGAGTTCTACTGACCGGGAGTTAGATGTGCACTGACCACTAGGGGATGGCCCAAAACATGGTGGGCGTTGGTGATGCAGTGCTGGCAGCAGGCGGCAGTGGAAGTGCTGCCAGCCCCAATGGGCACCAACGAGAATGGGACTGCGGTGAGATGGGGGAGCTGGTGAGTGGGAACAACACCAGGCCAAGGCAGGTGCCAGCGGGGCTCTGGTTGTCCCACCAGTCACTGCACAGATTGGCCCTGATTGCCAGGCAGGCCTAAGGACCCCACACATACAGGAATGTCGTGCACCAGGCCTCTAGTCTTACATAATAATAGACAAACATGTAAATTGATGGTCCCTCCGCTACGCTCACCAGCCAATCAGGAGAGTATGCAAATTAACCCAACATAGATGGCAGTTAATTTGCATACATAGCAGTGGAGCAAAGACTGAAGGCTCCGGCCAGAGTGAAGGCCTGGGTCCTGGGTGCCGGAGGAAAACCGGTGCCAGCAGCCAGGGAAAGGGAAGGCCTATTGCACGAATCTCTTCATGCAACAGGCCTCTAGTATATATATGAAAGGCTACTATGCTAAGTGTCCCTCCTACCATCCAACCAGTCGCTATGATGTGCACTGACCACCAGAGGGCAGATGCTCAACACAGGAGCTGCCAAGCTGCAGTAACTTGGCAGTGGCGGTTCTCGGGTGACGCACCCCTAAACCAGAGAGGAGGGAGCCCGATTCCTTGTGGCGCTGTGCAATACCACCTTCAGCCTTGGGTTATGTTGTTGATGGGGCACTGTTGGCCCCAAATCTTGTTTACTGCATGCTTGCACTTGTGTTCCACACCCTGTACAACAGCAACTTTGCCAAGTGTCCTCTCGCACTCTGGGACCCCTCGGGGAATATTGGAGAGCTGGTTTTGGCCCAATATCCACAGGCCAGGCTGAGGGACCCCACCTTCCAGAGGGACCCAACTCACTCCACAGATGCTGGAGAGGGACCTCGGGAGGTTGGATCTAGGGAGTGTACACCTGTCTCGCCCAGTCCCACCCCGCTGGCCACCTTCTAATTAATTTCCTTTCAATGTGCATGAATCCATGCACTGGGTCACTAGTAATAATAATAATAACCCTGGGGAGGGCAAACATTTCCAGGGAAGGCTAGAAGACTGAGAAAAAGAAGGAAAGCCTTGGAACAGGATTACACCAAAGCAAAGAGGCAAAAACTTTAAGATGGTCAACAGCAGAAAGTTTCACAGAGGGTCAATACAATCAAACTGAATATTCTGCAAATGAGTGATGGTTTTAACAAAAACATTATTTGGTAGATTGGCATATAAAAAGTAATATGATAGCCTGGCCAGTGTGGCTCAGTGGCTGAGTGTTGATCATGAACCAGGAGGTCATGGTTTGATTCCCAGTCAGGGCACACGCCCAGTTGTGGGCTCGATCCCAAGTGGGGGACGTGCAGGAGGCAGCCAATAAATAATTTTCTTTTATCATTGATGTTTCCGTCTCTTTCTCCCTTTCCCTTCCTCACTCTGAAATCAATAAAAACATAAAATTTAAAAAGGCAATATTACAGAGAATTAATATGTGAAAGTTTCAAGTCTAAATAAAGGGAGGTAAAAATAATACAACATAGGGCTTTTATAAGGAGTCAATGAGATATTATATATAAAGTCCATATTAAGCACTAAACGCATGTATTTCTTCTTATTATGATATATGCTTTATTTTGTACTTATTCTTTTATAAAGTTGGTAATAGTGATAAAAATGCTGTGCGTCAGAAAAAAATCTTCATATAGTGTACTAATTTGGTTTGCTCTGGTCTATGCATATTGACCTAGAGTTATTCCTAACAGTTATCTACTCCTGGGTCACAATTCTTAAAACAGTGCTAAAGTATTGTTTTTGAGCATCTCCTGAATTATTCTTGCTTTCAGCACACTAGTGTAAACTGAATATACCACGTAAGCTCTGAGTCTTATATTTCAGTGAGCATGTCCAAAAAATTGGTAACTGCTTACTTTTCTGTGTCATTCTTGATCATTGTGTCTCACCATCTATATATATAAAAAGCCAGCATCTAGAACGCCTTAACGACCGGAAAGACCAGTTGTTATGACACCCAGTATGGCCAGTGAACTGGCCAGATCTGGGGTGGGGCCGGCCTTCCAACCTCCTGTGGTCCCTACCCCCAGCCGGCCCATTGCCCACAGCCCTTCCCTATGGCCAGCCCCACCCCTGATCAGCCCCCCACACCAAATTGGGGGCGGGGCCCACCGGCCAATTACCCTCAGCCCCTCCCCGCAGCCGGCCCGACCCTGATCAGGCCCCGATCAAGGCAGGCCGGCTGGACCCCACCCATGCACAAATTCGTGCACTGGGCCTCTAGTTGCATTATAAAAGTGCCTCAAAGATGCTTTTCTATTAGGTATGTAGGTATATACTATTATGATTCAATACAAGTTGCAGCATGCTTATATATCTTTTAAAAATGTTTTAAAATTTTACAATTAATTTAAAGTAATAGTTTGAATTAAATACTCATTAAAATACAAAAGCTCATTAGTTAGCATGCTTTGGTTAATGTTTTATGAACATTTCTAAATGACTGGTAGTTATTTGCATTTCAAATGCCTCTATATTAAATAACTATCTTTGAAATCTATTTATTTTCATTTTCAATTACTCAATCACAATAATTATAGCTCTATCATTTATTTTGCAATGAACAAACTCCCATCAGAAAGAGACTTCTTTTATCAATGCAAAATTACTTAATTGTTTTCAGAGAACTTGGTGACAAATACTCCTCATTGTTGACTCCAAACTACACACTATTAGTCATTATCTGAAAAATGGATGGTCTCCAAAACGTTCAGTATCAATTAACAGCCAAATTAAGCTATTTCTTCAAGGCAATAAAACATTTCAGAACAAGACATTAAAACTGATTTAGTTTCATTAATGATATTTTAACATTAAAAACAACTTATCTGTATTTTATATTGTTGTTAGGATAGTTCTTCTGCCTACTTGTAATTTTTACCTAACTCTCACATAGGCAGCCTTTAACTCATTTGTTTCCTTTACATTCTGATTTTTAAAAAATCATTCAAGGAAATAAAGGAGATCAATTCTCACAGCATCTGGCAGCATTATAATTATAGTTCTGTCAACAGAATTGTAATAAGCCTGGTTTCAAAAGGATTTAAATGTAGTTGTTAGTGAGGTTAGAAGTTTCACATAAGAACTGCATAATAACAAATTACCAGTAAAAATTCCTGGGTTATATTTTTAGCAATTTTCTCAATATGTCATTTCAACATTTGTAGTCAAATATTATTTAATAACACCTTATGAATATTTAAATGTTATAGACCTCTGCCAATAGTCCATTTTTGTTAGGAGTGCCTGCTAGGGGATGAAACATTAAACTATACACTGCATGAGAGTAGCAGTCTGCTTAACTGTCTATATAGAAAGTGTCCAACATACTTCTATTAAATTCAGGAATAAAGAGATGACTTTTGTGGTATTTTGACGGTTAGGATATTTCTCTAGTATCGGTCACACCATCAACTTAATTTTTCCTATATCAACTGATAACAGTGACAAATTACTGGAAGGAGAAAATAAAACTTGGACATTTCTCATCTTTCCTTATTGCCTAGTACAATACTCTTATGATATTTAATTACCAATGCTTCTGAAATAATAAAGCTGGAGGAAAAAAATGGTTAGAAAGGAAGGTATGAATAACAAATTATGTTATTCTTTGTTTTAAGGCAGACACACTAAAAAAGTAACTTCGACAAAAAAAGGAGACATATAGTATATTTTTAACTATTAAAAACACAGATTCTCTCAAATTGTCCTTATTATGATTTACTTTAAAGAGTGAGACTTTTCAGTAATCACTGAATAAAAAAAAAAAGCCACTGGTTATTTTGGCATTTCCATATATTGAAAAAGTTATATATATAATCAGATAACCCTCCAGCCACATTTGGGAGGAAGTTATATGTAATCAGATAATCCTCCAACAGTATTTGGGGAAAAAAAATTAACAAGTGTTCATCAGCATGCATATTAATTTCCTACTGCTTCTGTAACCAAGTTACCAAAAACCAAGTGGCTTCAAAAAAAACCCACCAAATTATTACCTTATAGTTCAGAACATCAAAATCAGTTTTACTGGGCTGAAGGCAAGGCATCCTCGGCCGGTTCCTTCTGGAGGCTCTGAAGGGAGTCCAGTTCCTCGCTTTTCTCGGCTTCTCCAGGCCGCCTGCATTCCTAGACTTGTGGCCGCTAACTCATATCATGCGAATTCATACTGTCTGCATTGCAGCCACTAATTCTGTCTCCCACCCTCTTGCCTCCCCAGCATAAGGACCCTTATGATTATACTAGGCCCCCATCTCAAGATCCTTAATTATATCACATGCAAAAGTACTTCTTACTGTATAAAACAACAGCACAGGTTCCAAAAATTGGAGCACAGACATCTTTGGGAGACCATTACTTAGCCTACCACAGGGCATAAACCCTAAAGATGACTGACATGAGAAAAAATAAATATAAAAACATTTTAAGGCTTGTGTATTTATGATCCAAAATAGAAAATAAAACACAATTGGAACAAATATGGATGGAGCAAAAGTAGTTTTACAATTGTTTTTATGAAAAATAATACAATAATTAATAAATAATAATAAAAGAATAAACTCTGTTTCATGTGCTCACAGCTATAAACCAAATTTTGCTCTACCCTGTATATATAATATTATTCTATAATAAATGAAATAATGCTGGAAAGTTAAAAAAAACAAAAACAACAAAATACAAGGAATAATAAAGCTAAGACAAGTTTTAAGGAAATAAATTTAAATCTCTATATAGAAGGAAATATAGAAAATAAAATTGTTTTAAAAACACCAAAGATGAGTAATAACCAAGGACTACAATAAAGCTTTTTTAGCTGATCCCAAATATGATCATTCTTTCTTGACAGGCACAACTGTGTTGTTCAGAAAGAGTTGAGATCTATTATTAAAACAAGCAAAAAAGTAATGTGGCAGAAAGGCACAAAAAGTCTGACAGGACCATGAATTGTAGTGCAATAATTGAATATAATTACAAAGCATGCCTAGACCAAAGAAAGGAAATGGATTATATAAACAAACTTTTATTTCGATGAAAAGAGCTCTTATTATGCCTGGTGAGGTAAAGGGCCTGTGTATAGATTATTACAATGAACCGTAATACCCAATTTTTCCCCAAGTGCAATAGTTCACATTTTCAATTATGAAAAATCCTGCTGATTTAAGCCAAACATCAGAATTGAATGAAAAAACCAACAGAAATTATAAACATTACTGGAGAGCAGATGCCACCTAGCCTCTAACAAACCATTCTTCTTACTTTTTTATTGAATTTACTAGAGGCCTGGTGCACGAATTTGTGCATGGGTGGGGTCCCTCGGGGTGGCCTGCAGGGATTGGGCCCCAACTCGCACCCCTAGCCTTGCAGCCCCGCAGCCCTGCCTGGCACCCTGCCTTGGCCTGGAGCTGCCCCCTCACCTGCTCCACCATCCCGCCTGCAGGGTGATCGATCGGGGCCAGGCCCCCGCCCAGCTTCCTCAGCACCTCAGAGCTGGGTGGTGGCCCTGCTCCTGCTGCCAACGCTGGTTGCCATTTGCAGGATGATCGGGCTCCCGCTCATACCCGCCTTGGTCTGGTGCCGCACGCTCACCTGTTTCACCATCCTTTTGCGGTCCTGCTCTCATTGGGGCCCATTGGGGCCGGCAGCACCTCCACTGCCTCCTGCTGCCAGTGCGGCATCGCAGATGCCCACCATGTTCCACTCCGCCCCCTGGTGGTCAGTGCATGTCATAGCGAGCAGTCTAACTTCCAGTCTCCTGGTCGAACCCCCAGTATCCAGGTCGAACAACCACCCGAGGGGACAATTTGCATATTAGGCTTTTATTATATAGGATTGGGGTGACATTAGCTAATAAAACCATACAGGTTTCAAGTGCTCCACTCTATAATACATCATCTACATCCTGCATCATGTGCTCACCGCCCAAAGTCAAGTCTCTTTCTGCCACCATTTATCCCCCCTTTGTGCTCTTCCACCTCCCCCACCCCACTTTCCCTCTGGCAATCACCATACTGCTGTATGTGTTTGTTTTGTCTTTTTTAAAATATATTTTTATTGATTTCAGCAAGGAAGGGAGAAGGAGAGAGAGATAGAAACATCAACGATGAAAGAGTATCATTGATCAGCTTCCTTCTGCACACCCCTCACTGGGGATTGAGCCCACAACCCAGGCATGTGCCCTGACCGGGAATTGAACAGTGACATCTTGGTTCATAGATCGACACTTGACCACTGAGCCACACCGGCTGTGTCTGGGTTGTTTGTTTGTTTGTTTGTTTGCTAAATCACTTCACCTTTTACACCCTGGTCCACAGCTGTCAGTCTGTATTACGTATCTATATGTCTGTTTCTATTTTGCTTGTTAATTTATTTTCTTCATTAGATGCCACATATAAGTGAAACCATATAGTATTTGTCTTTCTCTGACTGGCTTATTTCACTTAATATAATACTCTCTAGGTCCATCCATGCTATTGCAAAGGGTCTTAGAGATGTGGGAAATATGGAGAGCTTGATAAAATGTATAAACTTTATTTTAGTTATAAAATAAATAAGATCTGAATATAACATGGTAACTACAGTTGATAACACTGTATTGTATAATTAAAATCTGCTGAGAGAGTTAAAATTTGCTGAGAGAATAGAACTTAAATGGTCTCACATATATGATGGATGTGTTGATTTGATGGGAGGAGGAATCATTTCACAATGTAGATGTACATCAAATCATCATGTACACTTTAAATATCTTACAATTTTATTTGTTAACTATACCTCAAAGACTAAAAAAAAAGAAAAGTAAGCTCATCCCAGGTGATTGGAAGAAAAAAGAATATCCTCTCATAATATAATTCTCATCCATTTAATTATAACTTTTTAGTTACTCTCCTAAGCCATCTCTATTGACAAGTGTTTATAATAGGTAATGAAGAAGTTTTATCTTAAATTCATTTTTTCTCCTTAGAAGATATCTTAATGTTAACTATCCTATATAATAAAAGCCCAGTGACCATAATGGCATAACAACCACAATGACCGCTCAACTAGTCGCTATGAGGTGCATTGACTACCTCTCAATCCCTTTCCCCTGATCCACAGGCTCCAACTGCTGGATGTTTAACGGGGAACCGGGGTGGGTGGTGGCGGGGTGGGACTGGGGACTGGTGAACTGGCGGAAGATGGCCCTGATCGCAGGCTAGGCCTAGGGATCTTACCCGTGCACGATTTCGTGCACTGAGCCTCTAGTCCTATATAATAAAAGGGTAATATGCAAATCAACTGAACAGCAGAACAACTGGTTGCTATGACATGTACTGACCACCAGGGGGCAGATGCTCAATGCAGGAGCTGCCCTCTGGTGGTCAGTGCACTCCCACAGGGGGAATGCCGCTCAGCCACAAGCTGGGCTGACGGCTGGCGAGCGCAGTGGCACTAAAGATGTCCGACTGCAGCTTAGGCCCAGAGGGAGCAGGCATAAACTGCAGTCGGACATCCCCTTAGGGCTCCCGGACTGTGAAAGGATCTCTAGTCTCTATATAATAGCTTGTGCCTATCCTAACTATTAAGCAACAAATCTCAGACCATTTGTTTTTTAAAAGATTGAGCAAATCTATAAAATATGACAGCCTCAAAAACATCTCTATAGCCCAGCTGGTGTGGCTCAGTGATTAAGTGTGGACCTATGAACCAGGAGGTCACGGTTCAATTCAGGTCAGGGCACATGTTCAGGTTTTGGGTTCTATCCCCCGTGTGTGGTGTGCAGGAGGCAGTCAATCAATCAATTATTCTATGTGCTCATTGATGTTTCTCTCTCTCTCTCTCTCCCTCTCCCTTCCTTTCTGAAATTGATAAAAATATACTTTTAAAAAAGACATCTCTATATAATATTGTTTTTTTTGTAGGGATGTGTCTGAAATAAGCATTGCTAAAAGCAAAAAATAATTATGGTAAAATAAGTCTACTTGATGAGGATGTTCTCATTCTGAACCTTTAGACTGTCTACACAACATAAATTGAAAGGCAGTTTGGTTTTCATCTAGATTATTTTAGCAAAAGAAATAACAAATAAAAATAATTTTATTCTCTAAATAAAGGTCTCTAAAATTTCCAAAATGAACACTATAAAATAGTAACATTATTTAGTCTTTTATTTAACCAAACAAATGTTCTACATGGATCTATTGTTTAAAATTTTTCTGTCAATTGTTTTATTGCTACATGAATTCACGTGGTGCTAGGCAAATAGCAGAATTTATTTATCCAACTACTCAATCAACATTAGCTAGTACAAGATATTTTATTTATGTGTTCACTATTTATTGAGTGACTATTGTCATCTGTATCTTATGGAAAATGAAGTAGACTGCATTATTTCTGACTTTAAGAGCTTTGTAGTCCATTAGAGAATAAAAAGAATACACACACAAAAAGAAGCTATCAGATTACATTAACAAATAAATGCTAGAAATGAAAGACTTGGATTGAAAAGAGGGCACAAAGTGAGTCAGAGTAGCCATAAAAGACTCTAATTAGAAGATAGATGGAGATCAGGGATAAATAGTAGGAACAAAGACTCCATAGGAGAATTGCTTGAATCTGGTCCCAGCAATAAATATTTTGGGCTAGCTACTGTGATGAGTCTATGCAAGAGACAAAATGGTTGACACTTCTATTATAGAGAAACGGCGAATAGCAATATTAAAATATTTCTTCTAATTTCCTTTCAATGTGCACAAATCGTGCACCAAGACACTAGTGAAAAATAAAACTGTACAGAGTAGTGTGTGGAGACCAAATAGCTCCCCTTAAAGTTTCCCTGTGAGAAAAATGACAGCTCTTGCTCTTGAAGAGTGAAGTGCTTTGATAGACTAATAGTATATTGAATTAATGAGTGCTATACTTATCTCCATAGTGATATGTGGTACTGTACATTATATTTCAGAGCTGTCATCTATTGATCTATACTGTATGTCTATGTCATTTAGGTGAACTAAAACGTCACTGAAAGTCAATTTTGGACTTGATTCCAAAATTGTCTTTTAAATACTTCTCTAAAAATATTTACACATTGTCTAAGAAAATCAATTATTCAGAGGCTAAATACATGCTTTTACTAGTATAAAAATAAATACATGGCATTCTCATCACAATTAGAGATAAAAATAGGCATTATAATGTAAATGCAATATACAATTCCTTTTGTAACACACCAAGCTGCTACTAGGAATAAAGGAATAGTTTCAATTATTCATTCTCTAGTCTGAGATATTCCCTGAATAAGTATACTGTGCTGTAACCATTATTATTAGGCTTTCAATCCACACCTTATGACTTAATAAAAATGTAAGTATCTCAAAACACACACACACACACACACACACACACACACACACACACAACCTGCGCCTTCTTTCTCCCACCTGAAGTATAATTTTAGCATGTAGTTTTTTTAAAAAAAAAAAAGAGCACAGATCTATATTCTAAAACATCAAAAAGCATATAAATTTTATTGAATATGTTTAGAGAAGCTGAGGGATAAATTACATCATAGATCACTCAGGAAATCTAATCTCACTGGATAGCTGTCTTTGACTCTAAAGTTTAATTCATCAGGAATAGTAGTTATTCCCTGATATCTTTCTTTTTTGTTCCTTCAAGACAGGATCCTCCTCTCCCTCCTTCCCACTCATCTCCCTCTTCCCTAGGTGACAATCTTTTCAGGGAGCTCCATGGCCATATTTTATGAAAATCAATTTTGCTTTTTATAATTCTCTGCTCCACACATCACAAAATTAGCACAACAGAGAAAACAAAGATTCTCCCCAAGAAACTAGAAGAAAAAAACTGTCAACAATCAAATATTTTTGAATGCTCATACATCTTCGCATATTGGAGGAGGAAATGTTGTCTCAGGGTATTAATTGCATAAATCCTTTTTTCCCATGTGGCATCCAATTAATTGTTCAGAGTGAGTATGGTAATTTTTCCAATGCAGTATTAAGGCTAAATTTGAATTGCAAAATATCATAGGCACTGAAATCACTAACTTAACAAAACCTTAGAACTGGATTATTTTATCCCAGGAGTGAGCATGCATTTTTCCTTAGAGTTACTCAATATTTTTCAGTTTTAATATTACTTTCACTATGCTCTAGTTTAAATTTTGATGATTAGAATATTAAATTAACTGTAATATTACCATTGTTGTCTCTTGAATGGATCCAAAACTGTTGATAAAAATGTTTACTACTACATCAACAGGAATGCCTGTGAATAAAAATTAAAGATATATTTAGTAGCTGTAAAAAAGCTTGGTCAGAATCTACATATTTCAGAGTTTATGTATTTGTTTTTTATATTTTTACCAACCCACATGTGATGTAAAATTATAAATCAGTGGTCTCAGTATACCATGTTCACAATTACTATTAACTTATTTTTCTAAATAGGGATCATAACGCAAATAAAAAATGAGTTAAGTTGTATTTTATAATGTTATTTTTTCAGAAATATTTATCTATTAAATTGTAGAGACTGAGAACATACATTTACCTTTTAAAAATTTTTAAATTGGGTTGATGCATTTACTTTAAGAAAATGTAAATTATTCTTTACAAAACATCATTTAAAAATATGGTGTAATTTTTTAAAATTTGTATAATCATCTGAAGTTCTTACTTGCCTTGGTAAGCAATATTCAATAGACTTCGCTTACATTTACTATACTTTTCTTTCTAATTCATGCAATTGCAAAATTAATCAGACATATAAGAGTCATTATAAAGATTTTTGCCTGACCTTTTAGAAAATAATTTGAAAGTTCATGGAGTGAGAACTAAGGTATAATGTTGCAAATTTCTTTCTTGCTTTCTTTTTTCTTTACTCGTTGTGGGCTGCTGGTTGGGCTAACAAAGGGAAAATGTGAATTTAGCCTTTCAGCCACATAACCACTGACTGATGAAAAACAGGTGGTGAATCAATATATGCTAGACATGTGACAATCCAGGCCATGGCTGTTGTTGAAAGTAACTGAATAGGTTCTGGTAATGAACAAAAAACCCTGTTTTTACAACATAGTTGTATAACTTCAGTTGACTAGAAGCAGCTGCAGACTTTTTTTTTCTGTGAAGGAAAAAAAAAATCAAGCTTTATGCTGATAATCTGATCTACATTAATACCTGTCCTTAGGATTACAGTTTTCCAGAGGAGATTTTTTTCATATTGCTTTTTCTAACTCATCAAGAGGACAAACAAGTAAAAATTAAAGCAAGAAAAAGAAAAAAAAAAGTTTGCTTCCCTATACAATCTTCTCATGACTTTCATAGCAAGTAGGAATTTTCTTCTTGGAAAGTGTGATAAAGAGTAGTATTTTGTTGGAATAAAATCAATCTCTGTTGTAGAAAACAGTCTTTTAAATACTTCAGAGGCTAAATACATGCTTCACTATTATTCACACAAGTTACTGTGTTTTTAAAACCCATATGACCATCTTCCATCTTTTTTTTTTTTCAGCAAAAGTGCAGAGGAAAAAACGTTTTATCAGTGTGAAAGGCTAGAAAACGTAAAAAGATAATCTAAATACAAATCAGAACATTTCTCTATTCCTATATAAGTATGTGGCCACTTTCCTACAAACTATAATTTTGATGTCTGTGAATGAAAGCCAGCTCTGTAGCCAGAGCCTACATTTTGAATCACTAAGGTTAAGAATACTAAGTACTCAGAAAACCCATTACAGAGGTTAGCCTGTTAGTTCACAATATACCTTTTTATACAAACTGGGAAGCATATAAAACTATTAGAATTATTATTTTGCCTATGTGTGGCATTACTCTGAATCTAAGTTCATTACAGGACATATCAATTTGCAATCTTGTTTTTAACATCATAATTAAATGATTTCATATATAAAAATAATGTTTAAATTACAAAGAAGAAGATATTTGAGGGGGGAAAAAAACAAACCTTTGAAATTTGGTCTTATCCTGGGATCATAACTGACCAGTAGCCTATTCAAGATATTGCTAGTGGAGTTGGCAGGGACTCGGGCAAGGTCCTCTGGTGACTGCTGGCTATAAGAGAAAAAAACAAAACAAGATCCTGATAAGTATTTAGAAATGGCAATCAATAGGAATGGGTCATTTTCAATGAAGAAAAGACTTGGCTTCTCGAGACAAATCTACAATTACAGCATGGAGTTTCCAAATAGAAGTAAATGAAAAGTAGTAGACATTGTCAGTAGGCTGAAATATATGTGCCATGAGAAATAAAACCAATAAAAAAGTACTTTAGCACTTATTTTTACCAAATGAATAAAACACTGTCCTAAATACTCCAACTTTCTTTTAAATAAAATTAAGCAGACATCTTACTTGTCCTGAAGCAAGCTTCAATCAAAATCTAGATGAGCACCAAACCAAGAGAGTGCAGACAATGAGATAACAGCAAAAGATATGTCATTTTTAATAATGTAGTATAATATGAACATTCTGCTTAAGGGAGTATGTGGATACCGTAAGATGGCCACAGAGATAGTCTAAGAATTTTTAAAAATCATGCTGATATTTATAAAATTATATTGTCCAAGAAATACACAATGAATGTTCTCATCGAGTTAAATATGTTGGAAGGGGGTGTGAAAATACATATACTGCTAAAGGAAACCTCATTTAAAATGGAGTTGAAAAGCCCTGTAGGGGGAGCTCTCATGCAAGTACCACTTCTTGCAACCGACAAAACCAGCAAGAAGGGAGGACATTTTTCACTTAGGATTCTATCTCCTGCTTTTATAAAAAGGAAGATCTCCTTGCCCCAGCAGCAACACATTAACCACCCCTTGCAGATCTATGAAAAACCACCACAACCTTGAACTCTTGTTCTCCAATGGACAACCCTCCCCAATTTCCTCCTAAAACCTAACAAAAGCTAACCTTCCCTTTGTCTCTTTGGACTTGCCTATGGTTCACCTGAGCTTGCTTGTCCCAAATTGCAACTCTCTGCTATTCCCAAATAAACTCAATTTCCAATAAAATAACTGGCTGTTTTTATTTTTGAGGATGACAGTTCAAATTGGTCAGAGAAGGTCTCTGTTATCAGACCAGTTAAACAGGGAAAATACAGAGCTACAAGATACAACTATCTCTTTCTATTATATGTGTTTGCTGTCAATGACTAAAAAGAGAAAAAAAACTGCCATATTTTTCTATTCCAATTAACTTTGAACAATGAATCGATTAAATTGGTAGTTGCTTGGCAATACTTTAAACACACACACACATTTCCTTGGAAACCAATGGAAAATGTTTGGTTATTATTTGTTTGGGTTTGTTTTAACACCCATGAACTCTGATCATATAATCATTTTCCCAATACAAAAAAAATCCATGAGAACCACAAGGAAGATTAAAACTATATTTGGAGCATCTAGCACTGTCCATTCATTATTGATATGGTAAAATGTCAATTTCATAAATGATATTCATTTATATGAATCAAACTTGGATGTATTGGCCGGGGCTTTGTTTTGAAATCCCAGCTCTTATCTATCAGGCAATTCTGTTCTGAGTTAATTATCATACAGTCTGCTGCAAAGATTCAACCACTAGAGGTAAGATGTGATCAATATTAAGAAATTCATGAAAAATCTAACAATAATATGGATTGATAAACCTTTTTCAAGTAGCTATCAGAGTCCAAAACATTTTTTAAAAAGTGAAAATCAAATTAGTTAAAACTCCCCAAATTGCAGGAGATTATATAGTACTTTAAAATTGTTTCTCATGGTCTTATTTAGACCAAAGTTGCAGAGAGTTGGAACTGGTAATAAGATTTCATTTCATTGCGGGTGAAATTGTAACCTCTTTAAAGCCAACTCTCACCCTTATCAAAGAAAATCCTGAAGAGAATGAAGGCATGTGGGATATAGGATGCAAATTAGTGTTCAAACTCACTTACAAGATTTCTCATTCATGAGATGAGAAAATAATTGATCAATTACAAAATACTCATATTGGTTCAATTAAAGAGTGCTATTATTGTGCCTCTTGATATAAAATCTTTCATAAGTATCTTCCTTCTAAACAATGAAACGACCAGACAGCATAAAGACAATTAACACTAGTTTTTGTAGTAGAGAACTTTCCAGCCTGATTTTTTTTCTTCCAGCTGTGAAGAGTGGCAGAATATGCCACCCTACAATAAATCCCTTTGTCATAAGGATTATTTTGAGCTAAAGACACTTGGAAAATAGCAAATGAAGGGAGAGACCTTCTTTGAACTCTCCTTATCTGCCAATAAACAGATCCTCCAAAATGAATTCAATTATCATAGAACCCCTCCCCAGAAATTTCAACTAGGAAAGACTCACTTTTATCACAGGAGAGGAGAGTAGAAGTGGACAGCACACCAGACAAACTTTGTAATAAAGTATCATATTTTTCTATATTTTAAATGGCCAATTCATCTTTCCTATAAATCATTAATGCTCCCTTAGTGGCCTACATCCCCCACGCCCCTCTCCCCCCCGTTAAGATGATATATAAGCCCAGTCGGTGTGGCTCAGTGGTTGAGCACTGACCGATGAACCAGGAGGTCATGGTTCGATTCCCAGTCAGGGCATATGCCCGGGTTGTGGGCTTGATCCCCAGTGTGGGGCGTGCAGAAGGCAGCTGATCAATGATAGTCTCTCATCATTGATGTTTCTATCTCTCCCTCTTCCTACTTCTCTGAAATCAGTAAAAATATAGTTAAAAAATAAAAATATATTTTAAAAAAAGATGATATGTAAGCTCTCAAATCTCACTATTTTTGGGGTATTCACTTTTTTTTATTGTAATGTACCTGTGCATGTAATATTGAAAATTAAGTTTGAATACCTTTTCTCTTATTAATATGCCTATTTCCAGTTTACTTAATAGACCCAATTATAAGCTGTAAGCTGTGTCAATCAAACTCATTTTCTAGCTATTCTAATTCACTAGCAAATTTTGTCCTTCCTTCATTCACTGGCTCAGAATAAAACCCCCTTCCTGGAATATTGTAATTTCCACTTCTTATTGTATTAATCTAAACCCAAACCATCTTTCAAGATTGACTTTCTAAAATCTTGTCTCAATCATCCCACCTTACTCTAATGAAGACAAACTGATAAATATACATTGCCAATTATTTTGTAGTTATTGATTTTAGCGAGAGAGGAAGGGAGAGGGATAGAGAGATAGAAACATCCATCAGCTGCCTCCCTTACACCCACGACTGGGGATCAAGCCCACAACCCATGCATGTGCCCCAACCAGGAAGCTAACCAGGAACCTCTTAGTTCATGGGTTGGTGCTCAACCACTACAGCCAGGCTGTAGTTTTTCTTATCTACATGTATATTACCAATAAGACTAGATGCAGACAGTATAATACTTGAGGAAATAATGGCTTCTGCCTTTTTGTAATAACCCTGTACAGCTTATATAGTATCAAATACACATTGGGCTCAAGCCCTTTTCATCTGCCAGGTCTTTAGGTAGACTTTAGTCTCAAGATAGCTGCATGTGCTGTAAGCAGTAGCAGTTACACTCATCATTTCCAGATGCGGAAGAGCATTTATTCCTGTGGTGTCCTCTTAGGAGAAAGGACTTTTTTTCTCTCAGAAGCTTTCTAGCATTGGACATTGCTGAACCAATCACTGGCCAGGAGGAAGAAACAATCATGATTAGCTCAGATTATAGTCTGGTATGAAATAGATATTAGAGAATTAATCATCTTGTCCATTACACTCTTGTATTTGATAATCACAAATACTTGCTTAAATAAGAGAGATATTAGCCACACAGAGAATCATTTATTCAGTGAAGTGAAAGAGAAAAGCCAGATTGGTAGGAAAGTGAGTGGTAGGTGAGTAAATGAAGCAAGAGAGTATATGGTATATGTGGAAATGAAGACACAGAAAAATTACGACAGTTTTCTAAAGTGGTAGAGTCAAGAATGAAACCTGCTAATCCAGATTTCTAGTTATCATTTGACAATAAGCCTGCCATCATGGAAAAGAAATACTATCTATCTTCTTATGATCATCCATCCATATATTGTTTTATATTGCTTTATTTAGGACAATAATCTATATTATATCACACCATAAGTTCAATTAGTTTTACTAGCTTTTAAAATTATTAGTTCTAGAAAATCTGAATTTGACCTTTTCCAATTAATCAGTATCACTTTTCTATCTAGTTATCTCCAAATGCTTGTATTTTTTCTCCAAAGCCAACAACAACAACAAAATCTTGCCTGGCTGGTGTGGACCAGTGGTTGAGTGTCGACCTATGAACCAGGAGGTCAATGTTTGAGTCCTGGTGAGGGCATATGTCTGGGTTGTGGGCTCAATCCCTAGTATGGGGTGTGCAGGAAGCCGCCAGTCAATGATTCTCTCTCATCATTGATGTTTCTATCTCTCTCTCTCTCTCCCTTCCTCTCTGAAATAAATAAAAATATATGTCTTTAAAATCTTATGTGTTAAAAACAAAAAATGTTGGCTGGCAAAAACAACCTCTTGAATTGAAAAAGGGAACACATCACATATACTATAGTCCATTTTATTCTTATTTCATCACTATGTATTCTCATGGCTCTGATGCAGGTGCCTTGATACAAATATTTAGTCAATAGTTCACCCTTCTTTATATTAATATTTCAGAGGCATTTCAAAATTTAAGAGAAATCTCATGTAGTTTATATTCACATGCATAAATTTTGGGATTTTCATATCATATGAAATCATATATTTTGCTTAGTCAATACTAAAATAACTTTAAAGTCATCTCTAAACATTAAAAAACAACAACACATTTTAAGTGCCTAGATACCTATGCCACTTTCTTCCAAAGAGCTAAAACAATTTGCATGTAGCATATTTTCCTATGTCTGTACTTGCCTATATATAACCTTATAATCTGGAAAGGGAACAGTACTATTTATACAAAATAAGCACAAATAAGAAGAGTTAAATGATGTTAGCAAGGTCACACACTTACTGCCTTTCACTATTAGAGTCTTCATATTCTGAATCTCAATCTAATGTTTTATCCATCTGACTATGCTATTTTGTTTTATTTCAAGAAATCTATCAACAATTATGATATTATTGCAAAACAGGGTTGATTTCATGAAAATGTGATATTAATTTAAGAAAATAACTTACTCTATTCAGGCAACGTGATCAAATGACAAGAAAAAATAATATTTTATATCAAAAGCTTTTTTTACAACCAGTCTTCTTTTGTTCTCTTGCCTAAACTCCAACCAAAGTCGTTACTAATATGCAAAGTTATGCAAGGAATGTATCAGGCTATATAGCTGTATGATGTAATGTTTTCCAGCACTAAAGGAAAAATCCAGAAATTTCTTTGCAAAGGGGAAAAGCTCAGTTTTCCATTAACTGTAGGACATTCATATTTTTACATGACCCTTTAGTGACCACACTGCACAGTGCCATTTCAGAAATGGTGTGTATGAGTATATTGTCTTAATCTCATCCCTCAAACCAGGAATTTGAGCCCAAAGGGATTGCTTTGTTTTTCCAAGAGTTATAAATACCACAGCAATGGGCAAAGATCTTCTCAGGCCTGGATTCAGTATGGCCTATGTCAGCATGTGTACACTGGGCCTGAGGCCCTGCAAAGCTTTTGGCAGTACATGAACTAAATAAAAGAAGCATAAAGCAGCAAGGAAGAGCAAGGTTGTCAAATATGTGGGTTGTATTATTCCTCCTGTTTACTCCAGGGCAGGAGTTCTTTACCTCCTTTTTAGGTTACAGACACAGCTATGAATCTGATAAAAGCTATGTTCTTCCCTGAAAAATACATGCAAAGTTTGCAATGCTGAGGGTTACCAGACCTGTGGACCATAAGCTGAGAAACAACTCCTTTCATGGACACAAATGCTGGTATCCTCATCTAGGAGGTGATTTAAAAAATAAAATCAGGTATCTTGTAGTGACAGAAGTAAGATCAGGGGGGAAAAAAACAGATGAGAATATGCAGAACCCAACTGAAAGAGCTCCCTATGGCCAAACCTATAATGATTTGAGCAATAAAATAAAGTAGTATTGGGTTATATTCTAAACTATAAAATAAAATCCAAGAATCCATATGGACATATGCTTCCCCAAAACACATATCCCTGTGCTAATTATGAGAAAAACATCAGACAAATCCCAATTGAGTGGCATTTTACAAAACACCTGACTAGTACACCTCAACGCTGTCATGGTCATGAAAAACAAGAAAGTCAGAGGAACTTCACAGCTGAGAGGAAACTAAGGAGGCGTAAAGACCAATATAATGAATATCCTGAATGGGAATCTGTAACAGAAAAAGGACATTAGATAAAAACTAAGGAAATCTCAATGAGGTACAGATTTTAGTTAATAATAAATGTGTCAATATAGGTTCTTCAACTATAAAAATGTACCACACTAATATAAAATATTAATAATAGGGAAAACTAAATGCAGGGTTATTTGTGAATTCTGTAGTCTTTGGGCAATTTTTCTATAAATCTAAAACTGTTCTAAAATAAAAAGTGTATTTAGGGAGGGGGAGAGAGCCAACAGCCAAGGCCTTAACAGACCCCTCAGCAAAGAAGATGCACAGATGGAAAAATAAACATATGAAAGATGTTCCAGGTTATAGGTCACCAGGGTAAGCAAATTAAAGAACAATGATATATTACCCCACATCTATTAGAATGACCAAAATCCAGAACATTAACACCAAATACAAGTGAGAATGAGGACCAATAGGAACTCTCATTCATTGCTGGTGGGAATGCAAAATGGTACAGCTGCTCTGAAAGACCATGTGGTGATTTCTTAAAAAACTACACATACTCTTCACCATCGCATCCAGCAATCATGCTCCTTGGAGATGAAAACAATGTTCACACAAAAAGCCTGCACACAAATATTTATAACAGATTTATTGGTATTTGCCAAAACCTGAAAGAAACCAAGAAATCCTTCAATAGATGAATGGATAAACAAACTGTGGTGCATCCAAACAATGGAATATTATTCAGCACAAAAAAGGAATGCGCCATCAAGCCATGAAAAGACGTGGTGAAACAGAAATGCATATTACTAAGTGAAAGAAGCCAATCTGGAAAGACTATATACTATATGATTCTAACCATATGACATTCTGGAAAATGCAAAACTGCAGACAGTGAAAAGATCAGTAGTTGCCAGGGATTGGTTGGAGGAGGGGAAGAGAGATGACTAGGCAGAGCACAGAGATTTTTAGGTCAGTGAAACTACTCTTCTAGATAATCAGGCAGACAGTCATATAAAGCTAAACATTTTATACACTCAGGTAAGAAACTAAGTCAATAGTTATTTTTGAATCCAGATAATTAAGGGGTTATTTGTTTTGTATCTTCCTAATGTATTACTACCTCTCTTGACAGCTTCTGTATTTTTCCATTCTGTTTTCACACATTAAATTGTGAACAGTGGTTTATGACTATAGCGAGTGATACATTTTACATGATTAGCTGAGTTTAATTAGTTTATAATTTATTTGAAAAGAATGTGTTTATGAGTAAATGTGGATGTGTGTGGCAAAGTCTGGCATGTTACTATAGGCCAAGAATCATAATTAAGAACAGTGTTCCACAACATTTATTTCATTTATCTCCGCAGTGGGCTTCAGGAACTTTTGGATCCTGTAGAAACATTTTCAAATCTTGTCTAACTTCAATTATGCACTTACATCATCCATGGCTCAAAAAAAAATGTTTTTCACAAAGTAGAAACATCTATTTGGAGAGATGCTGGATTTTGATACTAGCAATTTCCAAATCCCATCAAAGGCTATGGTCTTTTTAACTTCATATCACATGTGAGATTACTTGTCCTGTGAATACTATAAGTATTTTCTATTTATATGGTATGATTCTCAAACAGGGTAAAACACTATACATTCTCGCTACTTCTCATTGGTTTGTTAATTTGATACAAAACTCATGTCATAAATAATTAAGTGTAAACCTCAATCCAAACCAAATGTTTACTGTGCAATTGCTTTCTGTGCTTTGCAGAAATAGTATTTTATCCTGACCCAGCAAATAAAAATCCGTAGTAACACCTCTAACTGCAACTGGAAAAGTACTTATCTTTTCTCAATTTTCCATGCATAGCATAGATATAAAATGTTTCTCTTCTGGCCTAATAGAACTGGTAATAAGATAAACCCACACTAATGCACATAATAAAGTTAAGTGTGGGAATAATTGAAGAAACACTTGTCTAACAGTCTACAGACTGGTTGGTGTTCTAGCCCAGACAGACTGTAAGATTCCCACGTGGTACTGGGCAATTCACTTGCCCTCTTTGAGCGTCAGTATCCTCACCTTTAAATCAAAGGTTTTGGACCCCATTCAATAATCTGGATCTACCTGTTGTGGATGCTGTGGTGCTGCAACCCCAATGGTCGCTTCAAAACTGAGATGGTTGCCAGGAATGCTGGCTGTTTAGGAGTCTGAGCTGTGTCTCTTCTGGAGTAACCTTCAGCTGAAGAGAGGTGTCTTACCCATATCCAAAAACTTTGTCATGGATATGCAAGGGAACCCTTTCTACTAATAGAGACAACTTGAGAGGGTGCCCCAGCTGCAGAGCGCCCTAGGGCATTGACTGATGCTTAGGTGCAGCTGTACTGTTCCTGGGTTTGAATCCCCTTTATTCACTCACATAGGTGTTGTTCCAAAAGCAATTGCTCTCTGCCTGTAGATCTTCATCTCAGAATCTGTTTTTGAGAGAATTCAATCTACAACATTAGCTAAATAATAAGATTCCTTAAAGAACAACATCTTATACAACTATCAATATGCAGCATTTCTCTTACTTTAGTCATTCCTGAATTGACTTAACAAAATTCTTGAGTTTTTATATATGCCATGCAAGGTACCAGATACTGGTTATGCATTTAAAAATCCAACACAAATGTTGATTATCCTATCTAATAAAGAGGGAATATGCAAATTGACTTTCACTCCATCACAACGTTGGTGGCGCCCAGTCCCCTCAGCCCTGCCGGAGTCACCCAGTCCTTTCAGCCCCACTGGGGAGGGGGGGGGGGGGGCAGGGGCGCAGTGGGGCGGGTGGCAGGTGCGCAGTGTGGCCGGACCCACCCTCAGCCCCTCAGCCACCCAGGGCTGCCTGAGGTTCAGGTAACCAGGGCCGGCCGAGGCTTGTGCTGCCAGCAGTGGCAGCAGCAGAAGTGTGATGGGGGCGTTGCCTTACCCTGATCACCGGGTCGCCTCCAGCCCCTGAGGGCTCCCGGACTGTTAGAGGGGGCAGGCTGGGCTGAGGGATGCCTCCTCCAATGCATGAATTTTCATGCACCAGGCCTCTAGTTCTGATATAAAAGTAGTCTTCAAAACTGTGGGTTCAGATGAATCTGTCTAGTGATTCTTGGCTTTGGCTGGCCTTGAATTCACCTAAGAACCTCTGCAAACTTCTGATGCCCTCCAGATTTAATTAGTTTAAGTTGTTTAGCCCAGGCATCAGAATATTAAAAGCTCCTCAGATTATTCCAGTGATCAGATAGTCACTTGCTAGAAAAGAGAATTTACAGTGAGAAAAGAACATGGAATTAAAACATGAGCAGATGGAGGAAAAAATAAGCCGACAATTATGACAAATAACTGCCTAAGAGGAAGGAGGAAATCCATACGTGAGTGTCAACAGAACTCCAGGAAAAAGGATATTCTATGGGAGGGTTGGTTAACAGGACCAAATGTCATGGTGAGGTTGCGATCAGGACTGAAAACTCTCTGTGTGGGGTTTAGCAAAAAGGAGAGCTGTTTTCAGCTGAGAAAGAGATTGAACCCAGATAGATGGGCGTGGACAGAACAGAGAGCAGTAGGAAAGGAAATTGAATGAGGGAGTACACCTATTGAAAAGTTTGACTGGGAGCAACTTTAACAAGATGGAATAGGAAGCCTGGACCCTCCTTTCCCCCATGGACACACCATTCCCTTTGTCAGAAGTCCAGGAACTAGTTGAGAGGCTTCTACACCCAACCAGCTGCAATGAAACTAGGAGGGAAAGTGGGGACACTCTCTCACCATAAACCGCACCCCAGAGCAGCATACCCCTATACCATCCAGAGCTCCCAGCTTCTCCCTGAGCAGGAAAAGGTCTTACCCCACATGTAACATCCCAGCTTTCCTAGATGCTACCCTAGATACTGGGTTCTATTTCCCCTGTCCCAGAGCAACAATGGGGCCCAGTATATGCCAGAACGAAGCTGTTGTTGGAATAAGCAGAGTTCACCATAGCTCCACCCCACCCCCTCAGTGCATAATAATTGGACTGTAAAACCCAGTTCCTCCCTGTATCTGCACCGGCGATGGTCATAAGATTAATAATAGCCACTCACATGTGGAAACAGCCTACAAGTCCATTGACAGATAACTGGCTTTTTTAAAAAAACAAAACATGGTATATTCATACAATGGAGTTGTATTTACCCTTAAAAAAGGAAATCTTGCCATATGCAACATAAGGATAAACCCTGAGGGCCTTATGCTAAGTAAAATAAATCAGTCACAGAAGCACAAATATTGCATGATCCTCCTTATATGAAGAGTCTAAAATAGTCAAACTCAGAGAAGCAGAGAATACAATGGTGGTTGATGGAGTGAGGAGGCTATGGGGAATTGCTAATTAACAGGTAAAATTTCACTGATGCAAAGATGAATAAGTTCTAGAGATTTTCTGTACAATATTGTACCTACAGAAAACAACATTATAACATCTAATAAAAAAAAATCTGTGAAGAGGCCAGATCTCATGTTAAGTATTCATACCACAATAAAATGTTTAAATTTAAAAAACAACATGCAGTGACAACACTCAAAAAAGAAAAGTCATACTGTATGTATATATACAGTGAGTTTTAAGTGAAGTTATAGCTCAATTTCATTTAGAAAAAAAATAGTTAAATTAGTTTGCTGCTTTTTTGGGGGGGAGGGCTGTTTCCTTGAACTATTTACAAAGCTATTGTTTGGAAACAAAATTTAATTTCTTGGCTTTCTTCTAAGGAGAATCTGGCACATAAAGAGATAAGTAAACACCAGCAGGACAAATTGGCATTGGATACAGCTCCGAAGTACTTAAACTTTAAATATTAATAAATTTTTACCCCCTTAACATGAAAAATCTAGCAAGGAAAAAAATGGCTACAGACAGGTGGGTTTCAGAGACATATTGCATTTTTCTATACTGTAGTCCATACTGTAAAACTTGAGTGAATTACAAAAGATGCAGTTGAGTGAGAAAAAGTTAATCCCAATTTCAGATTCTCCCCTCCCCCAAAATAGGTGTTAAAGAGATCTAAATGATGGGTGAAAAAACCAGCCTTAGATTCGGGAGAGCTCACTCATTCACTCTAGGGAGGAAAAGGAATAGAGCAGCCATTCTCAACCTGTAGGTCGTGACCCCTTTGGGGGTCGAACGACCCTTTCACAGGGGTCGCCTAAGACCATCGGAAAACACATATATAATTACATATTGTTTTTGTGATTAATCACTATGCTTTAATTTTGTTCAATTTGTAGCAATGAAATTGGGGGTCACCACAACATGAGGAACTGTACTAAAGGGTCGCGGCATTAGGAAGGTTGAGAACCACTGGAATAGAGGGAGGTGGCAATATAGGCAGGATCATATGCCCCCATGGAAAATTGAGTCAGACAGTTTCCCTGTCCTCCTTAAAAGTGTCAAGCTAACAATCCAGAACAAGTTTCTTGTATAGCTGCCAAAATGTAAGAGTTCTTACATGAACACCTAGAAAATAAAAGAAAATATACTGCACCATATTTTAAAACAATTCAGAACCTTAAAGGCACCAAGAAACAAATGTGACTAATTTTAAAATGTATTTGTAAAGGTTTGATGATATCATATCCAGTACTTACCAAATGATTGACATGACTGATAACTTCTATCACCTGTATTTTGTTGGCATTCTTTTTCAGGGGGAAAAAGAGGCTCCTTGAATGTAAATTTTCAAGAGTTGAAACTATTTCCCCCTGACAAAATTCATACTTAACTAGAACCACAAATTCTGAATATACTACACATGTAGTATTCCATAAATATTCAATGAGTCATTCAACAAATATTTAACAAGTGCCTGCCACCGCCAGCTTTTTTTTTTTTTTTTTTAAGGTCCTGGGAAAATACCAGCAAATAAAACACAAAAACACTTACATCCGATGGAGCTCAACCTCTGGTTCATGGAGTAATTGGCCACAGGATAAGAATAAAAATAAAAAATCCCTAGTTCCCATTCTTTAAAGAATTCTACTCAGTGCAATGGTTTATATTTGATATGGTTTTTTTTTTTAAAAAAAAACACAAAAAACTATTATCCCAGGGCTAGCCACATTTATGAAAATGTGGTTATTCCAATGTCATGGTAAATATCTTCATTCCTAAGGAGTTTGTTTGCTCTGTCTTTTTTTCCCCATGTGTGGTTGTTTTTCTTGTTTACTGTTTAATTTAATGCTTGAATACAAATTAGAAACAAAATTGAGTCTATTTTATGAAAAGTTGACATAAGTGAAGCCATTTTAAAATAGACCTAGAATAGCCATTCTAGAGGAATTTCTTACAAGTATTGCTCCATGAACCTTTGGAATGGTTGAACTAGGTGAAGTGACCTTTGCACTGGGCCAAGGCAGCATTGTCTTATAAAGAATTATTTGTAAAACTAGCAGGAAAGCAGGCATCCCAACCACAAGAACTGTTGATTATGGACATTCTCCCTGAAGATAGAATCAGTAACCAGTCACATACAGCTAAAAAGTAACTCAGTGTGTGAACACCAATGGAAATTCCTTTCATCTACTCATGCAATTGTTTCTTTTCATTTTCTCACAAAAAGTCCTTTCCTCTGTAATCAGAACACAATTTTGGTTTCTGCTTAAATCTATGCCCCCGAGTTGCACTTTTGTGACCTCAAATAAACAATGGTGCCTCTCACTTTGGCTTCTTATTTTAGGTTAACAAAACAATGTCAATAAAAATCCCAGCATTTTGTGTCTATACATATGCAAGTAGAATAGCTGATTCTAAAATTCATAAGGAAACACAAAGGACCTAAAATGGCCATGGTACGTCTAGAGAACAAAGCTAGAGGACATGCAGGCATTCTGCTATAGTAATTAGAAAGTGTGTTATTGACACAAGGTGCATAGTAATAAACCAGTGGGACAGGATGGAGAAACAAGCAACTGGTTTACAACAAAGACACAACTGCATTGAAAGACACAATGGCCTTTCAATCAATGTGCTGCTTTTAAAAATGAGTCCTGACCCCATACCACATCATACACAAAAAAATAAATTGAAATGGATTACAGAACTGAATGTGAAAGTAAAGACAATAAAGCATCTAAGGGGGAAAAAAGGAGATTATCTTCATGACCCTGGAGTAGAGAGGTATTTCTTAAATAAAACACAAAAGCATTAAAAAAGATTAATAAATCAAATTAGACTCAGACTTCATTAAAAATAATTACTTAAGGTCATCAAAAGACACTGTTAAGTAAGTTAAAACACATACCAAAAATTGGAAAAAGAGCTGTAGTATATATATCTGACAAAGAACTCTCTCATGAATGTATAAATAACTTCTACATAGCAATAATAAAAAAAAATGGACAGATTTTTTAAAAGGTGGGGAAATAATTTTCAAAAGTGAGCATTTTGCAAAAGACTTATAACTAAAAGTCCCATATACTTAAGAAAAGGTGCTCAGAAATGTTAATCATCAGGCAAATGCAAATTAAAATCACAATGTGATATCTTATACCCATATCAGATAGCTAAAATTCAAATGATTGCCGATATTATCAAGTTTTGACAAGGACGTGAAGCAACTGGAACTCTCACACATGAATGATGGGGGAGTAGAGCTGGAAAACTACCCATATCTCCTAGAGTTCAATATACTTGTACCCTATGATTCAGAAAATTCATTTCTGAATATATGGGTATGCATACTATCTTCAGTCTGGATGAGTGTTTCCTATGTATGGTCTTATTTTAGTCATTGATAAAATGTTGAACACAATAAGGCCAAAATGTCACCAGGAAACATCAGCCAGGTTGAAGATGTTCTACTAATTACCCAGTTGTTAACTCATCTAGTTGTAAAATTGGGACCATATTTCTAAATATTGTCCATAGGGATCATATAAATTATTTTTAAGTGCCTTCACCAATCCAAATTTAATGACTTATAAAAGCCAATGATCTTTAGGTTGTTATTCACTCTTTAAACAAATTTTTATTTTGTGTGTGTATGTGTGTTATGCTGCTCTTTAGTGATTGAGTCAATAAGATCCTGCTCTCAAAGAGCTTTCAATCTAGAGGGGAAACTGTATTTATAATATGATAGGCAATTAGGGTACTATAAAGGCACAGAGTGTGTTTATCTCAATCAGACTAACAGAATTAGGAAAAGCTTCCCAAAGGAGATAACAGGGTTTGAGTTGAGTTTGAGGTCATTAAGAGACAGTCAGATTCAAATGTTAAATGTATGGGTGTGATGTTCTTCAGAAAGTCTGGGTCAGACACAGGTTTAGGAGTCAACAGTAAATAAATGATATTTAAAGTCATAGATTTGGACAAGACCACTAAGGTGGGAGTTAACGAAAGATAGGGGACATTGGCAAATTAGTGCATATTCTGATATGAAAGGTTCTGCTGATATGTGTTTCAATAAGCAACCTTACTTGGATAAAAAAAAATGCAATAACATCTCTCCATATGAGAATATAAGGCAGGAAGAACGTACGATGGGCATAGATACTGCTTCTTTTTCCCCTTCCCCTTCTTTGAAGACTTCTCTTTAGAATAGGCTTCTTCAACCCACAAGGAAATTAAAATAAAAAAGGCAATCGCCGGTAAAAACTTCATCGTGAAACGTTAAATTTCAGGAGGTGGATCTACAAGAAAGAACAAGAAAACATTTACATGTATGAAGCAAATATGCCTATTTAAGGAGTAAAATCATTACTAACCAATAGACATTTGTACATCAAATCCTCATTGCTCATTCCTAGGTGGTTATATGTCACTATATATTTTGTGCTGATTTAGCAGTAAAAAGTTAATTTAAATAATGGTAGGAAATAATATAGTACTGAGGAATAAAAGATGTAATATTTCTGATTCTATAATTACACAAAATTGTAAAATGATATTGACTTGCACAGTACATCAATCATGCTTAGTAAGATATCTGGAAGGAAGTTCAACACGGTGTTAAAATGGTTTCTGATGCTATTAAATTTGAATTAATTTTTGTTTTCTTTTTTCATTTTTAGATTGTTTTAAATTTGCGTGCATATTTTCCATAAACAATAAGACTAATTAAAGGGAAGATAATTTTAAGTATTAAAAATTGACAGAGATAAAAGAAAAAATTATCATCAAAGAGTTTCACCCTCTAAATGCACTGTTTTTATTTATACACACTAATTTGCAAGCTTTTACCCCCCAAAAGGATGTATATGGATTTAAATTTGCTTTTTGGCTTTCCTCCTTGCTTGATACTAATGTTTATTACCCAAAAATGATTTCTGACTGCAGATATTCTAGGTAACATTATATAAAATGAAGTAGCAAGTATAGTTAGATTCTTCCAACTAATCTTCCTAGCCATATTTTAATAACATTGTCCGTGCTGAAATGAGAATTATATTCTTGCCAGTGTCTGATGCATCAACCTCCGCCCCCCCAAAAAACAACAACAAACAAACCGCAAACAACCTTAAACTTCTGCTAACACTGGAATATTTAAACCTCTTCTGCATTCTTCATTTCCAAACCATAAATTGCTTCACCTTCATTGCAGAAGGGGAGACCTATCAGATGCCTCAACATTAACTTAATTCCCACCGGACCCTTACAAACGTGCTTCTCCCATGTCATGTTTTTCACCTCCCTTTCTTTCCCCCAATAATTATTTCCCCACGTTTACCCGTGGCACCCCCTTCCAGCAAGCCAGGTCCTTTCTAATGAAGACAAGAGAGGGTGCATGTCAGGCCAACAGCGAGAGCAGAAGGCTCTCTGTCAACTTACAGCATTGGACGCTCCCTGCCCCCAACCTCCCATGGCACCCACTTCCAGACACCTTTGCCCACAGCAGCAGGTACTTCGCCCACCACCTTCACGTCCTTCCCCCAGAAAAACCAAGGGCCGTCCTAGCGGTTTGAATGGGCAGAGAGGAATTCAACTCTATGTTCTCTGCCTTCCCCTCCAACCTTGCAAAGAGGACAGCTGCAATGACTGAAGGATCTTCAGCAGCACCACGCCAGGAGCCCTCCCCACCAACGCGCGTTCTCTAATGACCCCGGCCCTCGGCATCCCTCCATCC
>NW_005354829.1:6538352-6553995 GCF_000412655.1 Myotis brandtii
GGACGACGGAAGGGGGTGGTGGGGGCGGGGAGAGGCATCCCGACCCAGCGTGCAGGGACGTCACAACACCCTCTCCTCCAGGCATCGAAAGGGTTTGGAGCAGAAATACAGCCCTCCCTCTCCCCCCACACCCACCTCCCCCCCACACACACCCTTGCTTTAGGGACTCAAGATGTTGAGGGCGGGGGTCCGGTAAGGACAGTGTTGGTACCAAAGGAAAAACAACCACCTCTCCAGGAGCTGGAATCATTTAGAGTCACCTCTTGACTGCTAGTAACAAAAAGCAATAGAACAGCAAATGACCTTCTGGAAAAGAAACGGATAACCTACAGTTGCTGTGATTTCATCACTTGCCTAGACTCCCGGCATCTAACCTAATCTCTGAGTTTTATTTCTAATCTCTAAAAGCCTGATCTTTCTAAGCAACCTTAAGTTGATCAAAATGACGAAAGCCATATAATCTTGCAGGTACTGTTTCAACATTTGTTACCTAATTAACATGTGCACAGAACTTTATGGTTTCAAAAACCGTGCACCGTGTTATCTCACTCGGCCCTCACAGCATTCATTCTTGGGCAAGTTTTATGTCTTCGTTCCCATTTTGCAGATGAAGAAAATGAAGCTCAGCTATCTTAAGGGATAGACTTGAATGGAATGTACCAGAGACTCAAAGTCTGGTTTTACACTTCTGAGCCAGATCTGATTTTGGCTTTCTCTAGCAAAGTGTTCCTTGTCCTTACTGTTTACAAAGTGGTCCTTCATTTGGCTATGCAGCTCTTAGATAACAAACAGCTTTCCTATTATCTCTTGACTGTATGCCTAATGGTTGTTTTGTTTGTTTGATTGTTTTGTTTTTCATTAAGAAAGCATGGGCTCAGGTGAGCATCATTTAGCACTGTGTTCTGGACCTACAGATGTACCCACTAATACATTTTCAAACCATATCATACGAGGAGAAGGGAGCACTGCTTGCATACAGTAATTGCCTGCCTCTTCTCATCAGAAGCAGGAGACATAGATGAATGTTTTGTAGACATGATGGGATAGGGAAAAAAACACAAAACAAAACATGTAACAAACACTGGGAACACAGTACACAGTTGAGCATTGGATGTTTATACTCGCGATTTCGTGGCTGACTGAGAACTGGGCCTCATTGCCAATGCCCAGCATCATAACTAATATCATACGGCATATTGCTAGCCCAGAAATGCTCAAAGCTCAAAATTCGAAGTACAGTTGCAGCTGAATGCTTATTGCTTTTGCATCATTGTAAAGACGAAAAATCGTAAGTCAAACCATCATAAATGGAAGACTGTCTGTATAATCATGTTCTACAAGCTTTACAAGATACTCTGCTCCCTAATGTTAGTAACTCAGATTCTAAACCCAAGTGCTCACAATGATCAACATGGTCCCAATTGTTATGCTCCCCTCCCAATAACTCTGCCTGTTCCCCCCTTCACTCTGCCTCTTGCTCCCTCTGCTCTAGCCAAATTGCCGATTCTCTACCATGCCCATGTAGGCAGGAGCCCACCTTATTCATTCCAGCTGTTTCCCTCTGCCTCAAATGCCCTCTCTGAGAGCCACATGTTAACTCCCTAACTTCATTTTTTTTTTCTCAGATGTCACCCTCTCAAGGAGATTTAGCAAATATTGTTTAAAAGTGCAAACTCCCACCATCCAAGGATTTCCGATCCCCTCTTACCTGCATTTCCTTTTTTTTCCCATAGTACTCATTATGTTCTAAAATATTATACATTTTATTCATGTACTTGTTTTCTCTTTTTCCTGGCTAAAATGTAAGCTGAATTAAAGAGTTGTTTTTGTCCATTGATGTTGTTCAAGCACCTGGAATAGTGTTGAATAAAGGAGTAAAGTTTGGCCTCGTTACTTAATTTCTCTATATTTCATGTTCATGTGTTAGTAAAATGAAAATGACAATACATAATTTACAGGATTGTTCTAAGAACTAAACAGGTTGATTTATGTTAAATATCTGTTACATAGAATAGGGACCATAAATAATTACCTTTCCTCTTTTTATTGTTTCCTATTCGCTTAATGAAATTATAGATTTTTAATTAATAGGATCCTGGTGTACATTTATTTCTGCTTTTTTTGTTCCTTTATTTACATATATTTATTTACACATGTCTGCTTTTTGTTCCTTTATTTACATCTGCAACTGGAAACATTTTATAGGCCTATCTCAATACATTCATTTAGAACCCTATTTTCTATGCACTTCAGCTTCACATGGTCTATAATATATTAATTTTATTTTACTTATTCATGAAACTTAAATACTGTCCTAAATATCCTGTTAGATTAAGAAATAAAACATTATGAGAGGTTAGTCTCACCAAATCATTTATTCATATGATATAAGTACTTACCACTCTTGGTGCTTACTGTTTATATTCCTATAAAACATTAGTTCTAACTATATAAATTGACTTCTTTCTATTTTCCCTCTATATAAACCATATTTATTCTTTAATGATAGCCTGAATTATAATAGTCATTCATGAAATTTTTTTACTGAAACTTCAGTCCATATGCCATTATAACCATCAAATATTTTTTTTAAAAAAATCATGTTTACCTGTTTTAGATGTGTTTTTCCCCAAATCATCCTCTTTAAAAATATCTCAAAAACAAATAATTGGAATGCAATTATAAATAAAGAGAAGATTGCAACTGAGGATGATTAGAGTAATGGGTCAGTTATTTGGCATCTGTTAAGTACTATCCATACATTTTAAAAGACAACAGACCTTATATTGGAAAATGTTAATGAGTAGACAGCCTTAATGTATTAGAATAATGCAAATAATATTTTATAGCCCTAAATCACTTCCATATGTTTTCAGACACAGCATATTATCCTTAAAATATTCTCCAATATCCTAATTATTTAAAAACAAAATTTTAAACAGTACTAGCCACATTTTATTCATTAGTTGTTCGTTGAAATAAATGCCATTATATTATACTTTAAAACCTTCAAGATATCTTTGCAAGTTATTTTATACCCACTTTTTAAATGAAAAACCAGAAGTTAAGAATGAGAATTTAACTTATCCAAGATAATAAGGTTGGAAGAGGAAGAGATTGTTTCATCTTTAATGTCCTATCACAACATGAAGATTCTGGTTCTAGTTACACGTGGGTGAGTGAAAACAGATTATATTTTAGACATAGACGTGGCTTGTACAGAATCTGGCTGCAGATTAGGAAATTGAAATCAAAGAAGCTGTTCTAGTACTAGATCCAGGCCCTTACTTCCAACTCCAAGTTGGTCCAAAGATGAACTAATATGTGAATGATGTTTCACTGAATTTTTTTCTGTTCAACATAATAATAATAGCAATAATAATTATTATCATCATTATTGATTAAATGTATGTTGTTTCCCAGATACTACAGAAAACACATTAAATTTATTATCTCATCAACAACTTCATGGGTTCAGTACTATTCTTATTACAATTTAGAGATAAAGATCCAGAGGCATCATATAACTTCTCTAAAGTCACTTTGCTAATAAATGATTGAGATAACTATGCACCTAAGTTTTTCTGATTCAGGAAGCTGGGCTCTTAAAATATTTCTTTGTGTGATTCTAAATTGCTTATTCAATAATATCTCATGATACCCAGAAATACATTAATATACAACCAAAACCCCACATTAACTGTGATAATATTATGAGAAGATAAAAGAAGAAACATAAATGAGATCTTCCTAGTTGTGAATATGAGCATTGTAGCAAACAGTTCAGAACAACCAAAGTAACATCTGCCAACCCACTCTCAGCCCTTACTCCCATGGGGAGGAACTATCTGTGATTGGAGGTGTATGGACTCAAAATAGATATAAAAGTTTTAATGTTTTATTCAGAGTATTCACTGAAAAAGCACCTACAAGATATTATACAGCTTTTTTAAAATATATTTTATTGATTTTTTACAGAGAGGAAGGAAGAGGGATAGAGAGTTAGAAACATCGATGAGAGAGAAACATCGATCAGCTGCCTCCTGCACACTCCCTACTGGGGATGTGCCCGCAACCAAGGTACATGCCCTTGACCGGAATCGAACCTGGGACCCTTGAGTCCGCAGACTGACGCTCTATCCACTGAGCCAAACTGGTTAGGGCTTATACAGCTTTTTGAAAAATTAGACATATGTCCCAAATCTTCAGCAAAAAAAGGGAGAGAAAACGAATCATCTTTAGGTAAATGACACAGGCTAGTCCAATAACAATTACATCAAAATCACTGATTTTTACCCCCAAACTCTTCACATCCAGATAGATAATACAAATTAACTGCCATCCACAGGTCTGTTTGTGTGAATTATTTATTCTTTTATTTTATAGTTAGCATGTGATTGTCAGCTATTCGTGACTGCTCAAAGCCAAACATTTCCTCTGGAGCAATAATAACAGTTATTGTGGCAGAAGCTGATGACTAGTAACTCAGGGCCATGAATCTTCCAGTCAAACAGAATCTCTTCCAAAAGTGTTTGCAGTTTTTACCAAGTCTGAGCAAAATTATAGTCAAAATTTTTGATAAGCTTTGAACCTGCCGATCAGCTTTGTTGCAGATCTGGGAAGAAGTCTTACCTTCCAGCAGCCAGGATTTCTAGGCTAAATGTTCAAGACAACATGTTCTCTTCCTCTGGTGTTCAAAGCAGATATGTAATAGTGGTTTAGAAAGCAATCCAAAAATCTTTCTTTTAAAACTTTGTGAACAATGCCAATGGAGACATTTTTGTTATCTCTTTTCCCCCCTAAGACCTAGGTAAACAATTAATATTGGAGTAGCATCTATGGACAATATTAAGAATTCATTCCTCTAGATTGTCTGATATCAAGCTAGCTAGCTTAACAGAAAGTTCCAAGACTGCAGCTGATGGATTCTAAATCTGTGCCTTTTGGGAAATGTTTCATATTTATCATACCAATAAACTCCATTTGTAATTTATGTACATGGCATTTGCGATTACAAATAAAAATTATTATTCTACTCTAGCAATTTTTTTTAGAATGAGCAAGTGGCTGGATAATGGTTCTACCAATATTAAAAATCAGCTGTAGAAATAAAACCATGGTGCTTATCAAATAATTAGGTTTTTAAAATAAGACCTTAAAATCAAGCTCACAAAGCAAATTAGGCTCATAATTAACTTCTTAGTCTTAATTTTAAAGAGTCTATATCTCTAACCTAAAGACATACTTTAGCAATAGAATTTATGTATGTATACTGGTGCAGGAGAAGAACACCATGTGAGGGTAGTGGATCAGCAGAGGATAGAGAGCCCAGTATCTCCAAAATATGTCTGAGCAGGAAATTTTTAAAGCTATATATATATAAGTATTCCATATACCTAAGGTTCCAAAAAAATATAACTCAGAAAATGCTGCTCTGTGCAAAAATAAAACATGAATAGGCTCCTGGTAGGTGAAAGAGATGATGAAAGCAGTAATTTCTATGTTTTATATAAGAACACAGAATATTAGCTAATTTAAGAAACTAGAGCCTGGCTAGGAGCATCTTTGAGAAAGCAGGGCATAAGGTGAAGGACTGGATTAAATGAAGGTCATGGAAGTATATAGAAATGATCAAATCTTAGAGACATTCTGGAGAGGTAATTAACTCTTCCATCAGGAATGGTTTATACGGATAGTACTAGAAGGGGTAAAGCATGGTAACTATGCTTAATGAGATGGATGTTCTGATGAAGAGACTGCAAACAACAGATAGGAAAACTGCAAACAACATGAGAGGGTTCAACATTTAGCATTGCATCTTCAGAGTATTTATAGTAAGCTGAGTGGATAATCAACAAGAATGAGCAAGTTCAATACTGTATCAGTTTGCCAGGGCTGCCATAACAAAATTTTGCAGACTGGGTGCTTCAACAACAGAAATTTATTTTCTCACAGTTTAGAATGTAACCATATTCAGAGATAAGGTCTTTAAAGAGGTGATTAAGTTCAAATGAGATTAGTAGAGAGAAGCTCTAATCCAATGTGACTGATGTCATATAAGAAGAGGAGGGGAAACCTAGGGATGTGTATTCACACAGAGAAGTGAGTGTATGAAGAGGAAGCAAGAGGACGGCCATCCACAAGCCAAGAAGAGAAGTCTCAGAGGAAACCAGCCCAACTGGCACCTTGATCGTGGACTTCTAGCCTCCAGAACTATGAGGAAATACTCAAAGATAAGTCATAATTTTTGAACTTGATAAGTAGGTGGCTAATGGATACCTGTAGAAATATGAAACAGAGAAAAAAAGTGAAATTGTTGAAAGATGAAGTGTTCTATTTCAGCTGCATTGAGATTACAGCACCAAATAGTGATGACTAGCAGGCTGTAAGAAATGAAAAACCTATCCTTAGGAGAAAGTCAGGGGTGGAGATGTAATATTAGGTACAATACCATCTGATATAAAATGAAAATACAGAAAAGGAAAAAAAAACAGTTCAGCTGTATCTATGCAGATGCTTACCGTTAGAGGAAGAAAGGTGGAAGCATTATTAAAATAGATGAAAATAAAACTTATGGAAGTGAATCAAAAAGAGAGTTTGAAAACTAAATAATAATTGATGGAGACAAAGGCTACAGTCTGTCGTGTTCTATGAGTAAGATGGGGTTCTTTGGAAAATGGGGTTGGATGAGATAAAGGACCCAAAACAAGTATTGTTACCCGACAGAAGCCTGCCAGGAGCAGGTCTGCCTCAGGGCCGCCTGTGGTGTGTGGGTCCCTGACTTTGTGTAGGAAACATTTCACAACATGAGTCCTGATGGGTTGGAGAGTTTGTTTATTAAAGCTGGGGACAATGAAACAAAGGAAATTAGGGCAGAAGGAACAACAGGAGGTGCCTAGACAGTGCCCTACTTTGGCTCTGGGAAAGTTAAGGCTGCTGTTCGCTCACTGGGAAGTGAAGGTCACGGTGATAGAAGTGAGCCTAGGCTGGGCTGCTTTCAGCTCACTGGGAAGTCAGAGAAAATGGGGGCCTTGGAGACAGGATCAGGGAGTGAGCCTGGTTTGAGCTGCTGCTGCCCATTGCTCCCCTGACTGCAAGTCTCCTGGGGACCCTTAGAAATAAAAAGTGCACCCGGGAAGAGGCCTGGGAGCCCTCTAGACTAGAGCAAGCCCTTGTCCCGAGGGCTTTCTATCTTTTTATTTTCCTGCAGGCAAGAATCTTAAGGGAAGGTTTCATTAGAATATTCACCAGCTTTGCAGGTGCATTTTTTAATATGCTGATGCATTAAAATGAGTATATAGGGGAATTTTGGGTTATAAACTCCCCTATATAGTGGCACCTTGAGCTTAGACATCTAGCTTCCAGAACTATGAGGTAAAATATGACCAGATGGACAGTTAAGAAGTGTGATTAGCAAAAGACCATGTTGATTTTGAATTGTTTCCACATACTAAAAATGTCATTAAAATAGATTAAGCAAACAATGCAGAAATTTGTCTTGAAAGTAGGTCACTTTCAAACTTATTGTGATTCCCAAATAACACACCATTGTTATTTCAATTTTGTGCTGTATTAATTCCATCTTGGTGTTTTTTATTCAATATAATTGATTTAAATGGTCCTTTATAAATCTGTTTTGAATTTTAAATTGCCCTACTAATGAATTCTGTACAAAACGTTAGTGCCAATCAATCTAAATAATTTTATACCTAAAAATTAAAAATGGTATTGGCAAGAATGGCTGCTCTAACACAAATCAATGTTTTTTAAGCAATTTCCTCTACCGCTGTGGCAGTAACCTGGGGTTGCTAAGCCACGGGAAGTTTGATACAAGAACAGTATCAAAGGCAAGTGTACAAAAGGAAGGAGTTTACATATTTGCATGCAGCAGGCAGGCTTGTCCTGGGAACATTTAAAAGGGAGGAAGAGAGTCATTTATACCTGAGGCTGGAGATTTGAAGCTTCCTTAGGGAATCTTTGCCACCGAATTTATGAATTCAAGATTTCATCTACCTAAATTTTGATGAAATCATAACAAAATAAGGTAAGAATTACTAACTATTTAATATAAATCTTTGTTCATGGATTCTGGAAAATTTCCAGATGAATCCCATATCTGAATTTCATAAGGATAAAAAAATATTATTTACTTTTTTTCTAATAGAGAATAGAATAATATATATTTAGGAAGATAAACATACACAAAGAAGTAAATATGATCCACGGGTCTATGCCTCTTAGAAAATTATGGGGGTTTTCTTTGTTTTAGTGTGTTGTCAAAAGAAATATATAAATTTCCAGAAGTAATCCTTTATTGCCATCCTACTTTGGTTAGTGTAATTCCTAGGGAAACTATGCACAATTGATTGAGTTAATTGTTTCCGTTTGAAAACCAAGATAGAAGATGTCTCAACCAGATGCCAAATTGGTTAGTGTTATTGATGGAATAGCTAAAAGCAACAGTGGTTTTATTAGGCTAGTGAAAGAATGTACTTTAAAATTTACAATATATGGCACTTAGTGCAGTTTCACTGATTTCATTATGAACACTTAAATTCTGCTTTTAACAAATTTGTAGATCCAAGTGGGAATTGATCTGGAAGAAGATGAAAAAAGCCAAGAAGGGTGAAGTATGCCAAACTTTAAGAAAGTCAAAAGAAACTGGAATGTTAACATGTGAATAAAGCCTAGTAAATGTAATATTATTTCCATTGTTCTTGAGGCAATGTGTTTTATTATCTCCACATTGACAAGTAGACAAAAATACACTTCAGGAAATAGGCCTCTCCATTTCCACAATTTATCAGGATAAATTATTTTGTGAAAAACAGGGCATTATTGATTTGAGTGCTTTAGCTTGGGCAGACACAAAATAGTAATTGAATAGTTTTTCTAATACACAGACATACATGTATTTCTTCAGCTAATTCAAATGTTAGGATCTCTTCCTATCTAATAAAGAGAAAATATGCTAATTGACCCCCACGCCATGGCAAAGATGGCAGTGCCCACAGCCAATAAGGAGGGAATATGCTAATTGACTGCCTCACCCTCAAAGATGGCGGTGCCCACAGCCAATAAGGAGGGAATATGCTAATTGACTGCCATGCCCTCAAAGATGGCAGTGCCCACAGCCACAAGATGGTGGTGTCCAGTCCCCTCAGCACCCCCAGCCTTGCTCTGCGCCTGCCTCCGGAGTCCCCCAGTCCCCTCAGCCCTCCAGCCACCCAGGGCTGCCTGAGGCTCAGGTAACCAGGGCCGTCTGATGCTTGTGCTGCTGGCAGTGGCAGCAGCAGAGGTGTGATGGGGGTGTCACCTTCCCCTGATCTCTTGGTCACCTCCCGCCCCTGAGGGCTCCCGGATTGTGAGAGGGGGCAGGCCGGGCTGAGGGACCCCCCCCCTCCAGTGCATGAATTTTCATGCACCGGGCCTCTAGTTTACTTATAAAAGGCAAAATGTTAAAATTCTTCGATCTTCTTTAGGCATGTTGTTGTTGTTGTTAATCCTCATCCAAGGATAATTTTCCATTTATTTTTAGAGATAGTGGAAGGGAGGGGGAGAGAGAGAAAAACATTGATGTGAGAGAGATGCATTGATTGGTTGCCTCCCACACGCACCCCGACCAGAGTCAGAGCCTGCAGCCAAGGTATGTGCCCTTGACCGGAGTCAAATCTGAGACCCTTCAGTCCTCGGGCTGATGCTCTATCCACTGAGCCAAACTGGCTAGGGCTAATTTTTGTTATTTGAAAAGATGGAAAAAGTTAATAACTAACAGGAGATTTTATAAAGATGGCTTCCTATGTTACTAATAAATCCTCTTTTTAAATATTTCCTTTTTGGTAGTGTGGTGTGTGTGTGTGTGTGCACCCTTTATAGGAAAAAGTTTGTCTTAGGCCCAGGGGTTGGGGCCAAGGGATACAGCTTAGGGAGAAGTAGGAAACTGAACAATCTTGTAAAAGGGACTCTTTTACAAGGGCTCTGCAGGGAGCAGCTTTTCTCTTGCAAGACAATGCATTGTGAAAGGGGAAATTGGAGTGATGACATCCTATTCCATGGCTTTTATGATGGAACTTTCCTTATAGACTTTGTGATTATAATATGGGAAAAGGCATACTGTAACTTATCTCTGTGTCCCCTTAAGGAGAAGAGGAAAGCCAGAAGAAGAATATAAGTTGTACTAACTCCATAAGAGCTTACTAACCTGGAGGCTTCTGAACACAGCCACTCAATCTATGGGTCACAGCTTGCCAGCCTTTTGGCATTTGGCCAACCAATCTCTCATTACCTGGATAAGGCATCCCCAAAATAGGAGTAAGGAAATAAAAATGAATTCTTAAGATGATACAAGGAGACATTTCAAATAAATTAACAAAAAGAGGTTGAAAATTTTAAAAAACAGTATGATTTTTGTACATAAAAAAGTTAATAAAGGAAATTTTAAAACATATTATTAAAACAAATCAACAAATAGGAAAATCAAAGATCAGAATCCTTACTAACTTGCATGCATCACATCTTAGAGCTAAGACATCTATAGCAAAATTTTTATTAATGAAAAGAGAAGTACACAATTCTGTAATCTTGGTAGGAGATTCTTAACATGCCTCTTTCAAAAATTGTGAGATCGAGTGGGGGAAAAAGGATAAAGAATTAGTTTGCTTGTTTATTTTTCTTTCATTAACCAGATAGATGATTCTCTTTGCTCCTATGAGGAGTTTGTGATGACTGAAATATAGAGTAACTAAAACTATCTCAATTTTATCTCCCTGCTGTCTCTCTCCCATCCCCATGCCCATCTGTCTGGTTTGGGAACAAATCATGCTGAGGATAGAATTTGAATGACACAATTACCATGACTGATAATTTTATAATTAATGAAAGAAAGAAAGAAAAATTAAAGTCCACAGGTGATCTTATTCAAAACCCCAATTATTTTTTCCTGCAGTAGTAGATAATGGTTATTTATAAGGCTGTAATGAATAATTTAATTAATTCTAGGAAAATGAATCTATAGAGGCTTTATTTTCAAGCTACAATTCAATAAACTAAAAATTAGCTATAAATGACTGGAAACATACACACACATAAAGCCCTCTATTTCCAAAATTAAGAACACATTCCTAAATAATACTTGGGTTAAAAAGGAAATCACAACTAAAAATATGAGCTTTGAAATTAATTGTGATTCTCTATATTTCAAAAGTAATGGATTTAAACCAAGTCAGTATTGAGAAGAAAATTTATAACTGTAAATGCATTTAAAGAGCACAAGAATATTTTAATAAATAGATTAAACATTAAATCCAAGAAGTTACATAAAAACAAGAACATTATTTCATTTTAAATATAGAATGAAACAATAAAATCAAAGCAAAATTAAGTTACATAACAAACAAATTATACCAATTAAGCAAAATAACTTCTGGCAAAGTCTTATTTTGTATCAAAACAAAATATATTAGAAACATTACATATTATTAGTAAAGAGAAAAAAGACATAAAATATAAAAGGTAAGGAATACATTTAGATGCAATCGATGACATTCAAGGAAATATATAAGTGACCACAATTAACTCGAGAAGACAGAAAACAGACCCGGCCAGTGTTGCTCAGTGGTTGAGTGTCAACCTATGAACCAGGAGGTCATGGTTTGAGACAAGGTTCAACTCCAGGTCAGAGCACATGGCCAGGCTTCGGGCTCATTGTCCAGAAGGGGGCGTTCGAGAAGCAACCTATGGATGATTCTCATTATTGATGTTTCTGTCTCTCTCCCTTTCTCTCTAAAATCAATAAAAACATGGTTCTAAAAAATATGAAGACAGAGAATGGAAGACCAATACTCACAGACTGTACTGAAAACCATACTAAGTTTTCTAGTGCAGGGGTTGACAAACTTTTCCCTATAAAGGACCAGATAATGAATGTTGGAGACTTTGCCAACAATACAATCTCTGTTGCAAATACTCAGTTCTGCCAATGCAGCATGAAAGCAGTTATAGACAATTACTGGGTGTGGCTACATCAGAAAACTAAACAAAACAGGTGACAGTATGAAATTGGCCCTAGAGCCCCTGTTTAATATTGATTCAAATCATTGTCACTGTTTTCTAAGTCGTCCCCCCACCCCCCACCCCCGGTATTTCAGAGGAGAAGCCTGGAATTGCATTTTCCAGAACCTACTTACTACTGGGTTAGCGAGAAGCACAAGAGAAACTCACTTGAGACCTTCTATAGTGGAAGCCTAGGAGAAAGCCATCATTGTTCAGAAGAAATTGCAGGCAGTCTTTCAGTACCCATGACTGGGTGGGTTGTTTGCCAAATTCTGGGATTTAGGTAGTAAACCCATTTGGTTGTCTAGTTACATCCTTAAGTTTAGCCATTTTCATGTTGGCCCCCATGTTTAATTCCTTTATTTTCTTTCTTTATTTGTTTAAAACTCAGGGAAAGAAGAAAAGTGGCATTTCAGGAGGAAAACCTTAATATATCCACAAGTGGCCTACTAAAAGGTGGCTGACCATTATGTTACTGGGTACAAAAGTCATAGCAGCGTTCCCAAATGTGCCACTTGGTACCTCCATAACGCAGTGGGCTTGGCGCCTCCATAGCACCTATCATTGTTCTTCCTTCTTAGTGGTACAAATGTAATCATCTTTCCTTTAGTTTGAAGAATAAAGGACCATTGGACCCCTAAATATTTTACTGTTGAGATCGATCCCTACATCTTTGTGAGTTTTATTTTTCACCCTGTCAAACACGTGGATCTTATCAAGGCCTCCAATCTACCAGCCCCTTCTGGTTCATCCAATCCAATGAGCATAATGACACTAATCTAGTGGAGCGATGTGATGGTTTGTGGGATATCCAAAGGGTACAGATCTCTTTGGTCCATATCATGGGATAGCACAAGAGAGTTCACCTAGACCTAGGACAAAACACTAAATGTCTATGAATGTCTTATCTATTCCAAGTAAATTTGAACTCCTTATGATCCTCATTTCTGATAAAAAATAGAAAAAAAAGCATTTATTCAATCAGTGGTCGTGCACCATGCACCTGTTATTCTAGTCTAGTCTAGCAAAGATAATCACATCTGGCCCAGCAGCTGCAACTTGGACTACGTCTTGGTTGACTTTGCAGTCATCTGCTGTCATCCTCCCGTCAGGCAGATGATCCAACTCTGAAATTGCATATGAGCATCTGCTTTTTTGAACATTCCTGGCACGAACTGCTGCAATTTGGCTTCCCGATGAAGCCGACTGTAAGTTGAAGACTAGCTTGCCAGACATTTGTGAAGGAGTGCTCTTGGGAACCCACAAATGTGGAAGAGAGAGAAAGGAAACAGGATTGGACAGAGAGAGAGAAGTTGATCTGCAATGCTGTCCCAACAAAAGCTTCTGTGGGTTCCATGGAGAGGTCTGGGGCTGGGGTGGCCTTTCAGACTTGTCCTGAGTTAGGGAGAGAAGGCTGCGCCTTATTGCCCCTGTGCTGATCAAACTGGATACAGACTAAACCCAAAAATAAGTGTGGCCTTGAGTGAGCCACTGTTCTTCAGTCAAGGCCAGTTCCCATAAAAGGCTGAGAGTTAAGAATCAACCATTCCCAGCAGCTGAAAAAGTTTCTTTCATTTATTAAGGTTAATAGGAGCGGCACATCAGAACATCCACCACCATTAGATGACAGTATATGGAGACCATTTCTGGGCTTTCTAGTCTTTCTGTTATTCAACTTCTCTATCCTTGCACAATATCACATGGTCTTAATTACTGTAGGTTTAATATAGGTCTTGATATTTGGTGTCTAGCATTGCTTTTGTCTTCACTATTGGTATTGTTGGTCCTTTCCGTATACATTTAAGAATAAGCTTATCTTTTTTATTTTAAAAAATCTGCTTAGAGTGTGGTTGTGATTGCATTGAATCCATAATTTGAGGAAAATTACTATCTTTACAATACTGTGCCTTCCAATACTGTACTTCCCAATGTATATAGTTATCAGTTAATTAATTTTGTCTTCTTTAATCTTAATAAGAATTTTAATTTCTAGTGTAAGAACTTCAAACATTTTTTGATAAATTTATTCCTAGATATTTGATATTTATTGAAGTTATTATAATGATACTATTATTTCTGTTTCATTGTTTGTCGTTTTGTTGCTGGAATGCAAATAAATTTTCTAAATTGGATGCATATCTGATAAGCTTGCCAAATTCACTTATTAATTCTAATTGTTTGAAAGCTTTTTATAATTTCTAGGTACATAATTATCTTATATCTATGAATAATGATCATAACGATCATTTTTTCCTTCTTTTCTAATTAGTATGTCTTTTTTTTTTAATTATCACCCAAAGATATTTTTCCATTGATCTCTTAGCAGTGGCTCTCAACCTTCCTAATGCCATGACCCTTTAATACAGTTCCTCATGTTGTGGTGACCCCCCCAACCATAAAATTATTTTCGTTGCTACTTCGTAACTGTAATGTTGCTACTGTTATGTATCGTCATGTAAATATCTGATATGCAGGATGTATTTTCATTGTTACAGACAAGGGGTTTGCTTTATTGCATACCTTGTATGTTAATTAAATTGGACATAATTAAAGCATAGTGATTAATCAGAAAAACAATATGTAATTATATATATGTTTTCCGATGGTCTTAGGCGACCCCTGTGAAAGGGTCGTTCGACCCCCAAAGGTGTCGCGACCCACAGGTTCAGAACTGCTGTCTTAGAGAGAGTGGAAGAGAGAGGGAAAGACAGAGAAACATAGATGTGAGAGAAACACATCGATTGGTTGCCTCCTGCACGCGCCCTTACCAGGGCCCTGGCAGGGGAGAAGCCTGCAACCAGGTATGCACCCTTGACCGGAATCAAACCCTGGACCCTTTGGTCTTTGGTCCACAGGCAAACACTATCCACTGAGCTAAGCCGGCTACGGCAGTATGTCTTTTTTTTCTTATCCTATTTACTGGATAAATTTTCATAAGAATGTTGAATGAAATGTTGATAGTGAAATCTGTTTTATTCCTAATTTCAAAAAAGAAATCTTTTTTTTTAAAGCTTTTAAATATTTCACCCTTGTGTAAAGTATTTCTGTGAGGTTTTAAAAATATTCTCATAGATTACTTATAGATTAATGTATTTCCCTTCTATTTCTAGTATCCTCTGAGTTTTTATCATGAGTTAAGTGTTGAATTTTTTCAAATGACTTTTTAAAATCTATAAAAATAATTATGTGTTTTTTTCCTCCCCTCCCCCCACTTTATTTTGTTTAGTGTGCCAAATTGCACTGATTGGTTTTTTTTTTAATGTTTAACTTCACATATGGAAAAATCCCACCTGATATTGGTGTATGTGTCTATATCTATATATAAATATACATATATCAATATACTGAATTTTAATTGCTGGTATTTTATTATGGATTTTTGCACCAGTGTTCATGATTGGTCTGTAATGTTTCTTTCTTGTAATTTCATTGACAATGTTTTTTGAATCAAGGATTGGATTTTATTCTTATAGACATAGGGATGATTCCCTTTTTTCTATTTTCTGGAATAATTTATATCTGACCTGTGTCATTTCTTATTTACATTTCTTCTTAAAATGTTTGGAAAGAGACTTCCTTTTCTGGGCCTTGG
>NW_005354829.1:6554375-6559609 GCF_000412655.1 Myotis brandtii
ATTTCAGAGAGGAAGAGCGAGAGAGAGAGAGAGAGAGAGAGAGAGAGAGAGAGAGAAACCTCAATGATGAGAGAGAATCATTGATCAGCTGCCTCCTGCATGCCCCCCACTGGGGTCGAGCCCACAACCTAGGCATATGCCCTTGACCGGAATTGAACCTGGGACCCTTCAGTCCACAGGCTAATGCTCTATCCAGTGAGCCAAACCTGCTAGGGCTGGGCCTGGAATTTTTTACTCTGAGGAGGGTTTTTGTAATAATGTATTCACTTTTCACTTTTAGACTATTAAAGAATGATATTCAATCTTGATTTATGGAGTATATGTTATCTATCAGGTTATGTACTAAATCTATGCTATATACCATTATGATGGAGGTTGATGATACAATGGTGATCCTGTGAGGCTAAAGGTGAGATAGGAAGCCTGCACTTATAGAATATATATTCTAGAAGGAGATATAAATTTTTGGTAATAATATAGCAATAAATATAAAATTTCAATTTTGATGATTTCTAAGTAGTGGTTGATAGTGCATTAAGCGTTGTTTATGGGAAGATTTGATCTCATCTTAGCATATTGGGAACAACTTTCATGAGGAAATAATATTTGTAAAAACTTAAATGCTTTCAACTTATCTTTACACCTTTGCATTATTCCTTTCATCTTTAAAAATATAATGTTAATAATAGCTCCTCCTCTGCATAGCTACTTCTCCACGGTGGGCTGTATACACAGACTTCTCTATTACTTCCTGAAATATCCGTATCAGAAGGAAAGCCCAGTTCTCCTTAGTGGGGTTCCATAGGAACTTTGGAGGGAAAGCTGGGTTTCACACATTATTCTCCTCCTGCCATTGCTTCTCCCTGCCACATGGTGTCTCTGTTGATAACTGGTGGAGTCCATGAATTCGCAAGGAAGGATTCTACTGTGAGAATTATATGGAGCAAGGCTCTTCACCGCTTTGATTGGCATAACCCAGCCGCTGTGCTCACCTCTCTCAACCATATTCAACCACTACCTCTGGAAGTACTGTTTCAAAACGTTTTCAGTACCTATCTTGGCAGTTCTGAACGTGCCCAGAACCTTCCCTTAATAACTTTTCAAAACTCAAAGGGCCCCTTTCTTCCCAGTTCACCCACTTACCCTCATAAACATGGTCAGACTAAACATCCTGGGCCAACATTATCCAAAACACAGAAGATGCCTACGTAGCCCCCTTCCTAGACCAACCAAGCTAATCTTGTTTTCTCAGAAAGGGAGCTCTATTTTTCAGCTCTCAAAGGAAATTGATCTTGCTAAGGATTACTGAGGTAGCTTTCCAGCACGTCTCTTTCTACATCAAAGGAATGGAAAAATAAACACAAGTTTAATTGGGCGATTATATAGACAATAAAATGCTCTTTAATTACATACCTTTCTTTTGTTCTAGCTAACATTCGTGTGGAGAAGAAACAATAATCAGTTATAATCTTGTGGAAATACCTCACGTATCTAATTACAACGATCAGACTGCCCTGTGGGCTTTTCTCCTCTATTACAAGTATAAGCAGCACAGTTGTTCAAACATTTCCTCAGTTACTATTTTCTATCCCTTTATACATTTTCCTCATTCTTTCCTGATCTTTTCCAGTTTGTCCACATCTTTTAAAAAGTGTAGTGACCGAAAGTAGCCACAATATCCTAATAAGGAGCTCATGAATGCATAATATAACAGAAAGATTACTTCCAAATGTCCCATGAATTATTCCTTTTAATAAATTCCAGAACCATAATGGCTTGGGTTCAGCATCAAGACTCCAGGTTTTTCTGTTAGATTTTTGTCTAGTTGGTTCATTTATTACTAATAAATGTTATCTTACTTTAGAAACCAATATTTGTGTTAATGTCACTTTGATTCTCCTTCTAACATTTCAGAAAAATGGCAAGATTTCCAAATGCTAAGTTATTCTACATCTCAATCCCTTTATATACCCTAAATTGATTATTCAGTAGTTTCTGTTTATTGACTTTACAAATAACTAAGGGGTATTCCTCACAATATCATAATATTTACCAAGAAAGCACAATTTATTTTACTTTAGATTTTTATGTATTATTTACTTATTTTATTAATTTTATTTTTATTGAGTCTATTGGGGTGACAATGGTTAATAAAATTATACAGGTTTCAGGTGTACATCATCTGTATATTGTATTATGTGTTCACCAACCCAAGTCAAATCTCCTTCCATCATCATTTATCCTCCCTATACCTTCTTCTATCCACCCCTACCCCCTTCCTCTCTGTAATAAACTTCATGCTGTTGTCTGTATCTCTGAGGTTTTTTGTTTGTTTGTTTGTTGCTTAATCCCTTCAATTTGTTCACTCAGAACCGCAACCCCTCTCCCCTCTGACGGTTGACAGTCTGTTCTCTATCTTTGAGTCTGTTTCTATTTTGTTTGTCAGTTTATTGTGTTCATTAAATTCCACATCTAAGTGAAATCATATGGTATTTGTCTTTCTCTGACTGGCTTATTTTACTTAGCATAATGCTCTCCAGGTTCATTCATGCTGTCACAAAGGGTAAGATTTCCTTCTTTTTTACCACCAAGTAGTAGTCCATTGTTTAAATGCACCACAGCCTTTTTATCCACTCATCATTGATGGGCACTTGGGCTGTTTCCAAAACTTGGCTATTGTAAATAATACTACAATGAACATAGGGTTGCATTATTCTTTCAAATTAGTGTTTCAGATTTCTTTGGATATATTCCCAGAATTGGAATTGCTGGGTCATAAGGAAGTTTCATTTTTAATTTTTGAGGCCACACAAGTCAGTCTGCCCCAGATTCTGCCAGGAGGAGCCTGAGCTCAGCAGGGAGGGCTCCAAGAGTGGGGAGGATGGGGCTAGTGGATCTCTAGTGAGGGGAAGATAGTGTGGCCACTGCCCCAGAGCCACACAACTGGGGCTTGGATTTTGCCCAGCCCTAAGCAGGGTGAAACACCAGCAGTTAGAAGGGTGGGGCCACTGGGAGACTGGAGAGTGAGGCTAGTTGATCTTTCATGAGGCTCATTTGGACATCTCTAGTGCAGTCCAGGACCCCTCGCTCCTTACCGCCCACCTGCTCTCTGCTCCTTACTGCTCAGCTCATTGCTCCTTAGAGCTGCCGTGGAGGTAGAAGAGGCTCCCGCCATCACCACTGCGCTCACCAGCTGTGAGCCTGGCTTCTGGCTGAGTGGTGCTCCCCCTGTGGGAGCCCAATGACCAGTCATAGTGACTGGTCATTCTGCTGGTGTTCCACCATTTGTTCAATTTGCATATTAGGCCTTTATTATATAGGACATAAAAGCCTAAGTATCTATCCGTCCGACCAGAAGAAGTAATGTCTAAATTTCTACCTTCCTTAGAATACATTTTGCTACAAATAACTAATCATGAGAGATAACATATTTTATGCAGAATTATATTCTAAAGTAGTGTGCAAAGCAAATAAAGGCCAATCAAATTATCCTTGAAAAGCTCTTAATAGTTCATTAGTATATAACATGAAGTTTTGTGTAATGTATCTAAAATATGTATACAAAATGTGTATAAAATGCACACTATATTTTAATAGTACCCATGCAAAATATAATTTAAATGATTTTTTGTTTTCTAACATTAAAGTATTTATACAATTATGAGAAGATATAAAGATTAAACTATCTTTATGTTCCCTAGGAAATAGTTTTTAAACATATTTTTATTGATTTCAGAGAGGAAGAGAGAGGGAGAGAGAGATAGAAACATCAATAATGAGAGAGAATCATTGATTGGCTGCCTCCTGCACACCCACTACTGGGGATCAAGCCTGCAATCTGGGCATGTGTCCTGACAGAACGACCTATTGGTTCTTAGGTTGATGCTCATCCAGAAAGTCACACTGGCTGGGCCCAAGTAAATAGTTTTAGAATCCAAGTAATATAATGTTATCTTGCCAAGTTTTAGTTATCTATAAATATGACACTTTTAAAATGCTTATATAAGCATATAAGTTTTTGTGCTAATTAGAAATGACTAATGTAGTTCCTATAGCATATGTATTTTGTGAGAATTCCCAGGAGAATTTAATAACTACAATGAATATAATAAATGCTTATAATTTTCTATGAATTTACAAAGAGTATGCAATATTACTCTGGAACTACTTATAAAAGCAGTTCTACTTTCAAAACTGTGGCTAATAACTTTTTGTAAAAGGTAGTTATCATATTGATGCATATATAATAAACATACAGAAAGACAGTTGGGATTTTTAAGTGCAAGGTTTTATAGACAAGAATCTCTCTAGCCTTAAATATACTGATATAGCCCTAGCTGGTTTGGCTCAGTGGATAGAGCATCGACCTGTGGAATGAAGGGTCCCAGGTTCAATTCCCATCAAGGGCACATGCCCAGGTTGCGGACTTGATCCCCAGTAGGGGGCATGCAGGAGGCAACTGATCAATGATTCTCTCTCATCATTGATGTTTCTATCTCTCTCTTCCTCTCTGAAAATCATCAATAAAAAAAAATGTATATATAATATACTGATATATACAATAGTTAGATAGATAGATAGAATTATATTTTATGCAGGTGAAGTTTTGTGATTACAATAAATGTAATTTTATTAATAATTTTATAGACTTCTTTCTCTTAGAATTTATATCATTATCAGTTCTGCTTTTCATATGTTTATTCAATCATGTTATTCTTTATGCATTAATTTATGCATGGTATTCTCTAAGATTTTTGAAAAACTGTTTTTCTAAACTAATAGGATAAACAATTATGGCAAATGGTTGTTTGCATAAAACAACTTGGAAAATTATTAGCATATCAGAACAGCATAAGTTTATAATTTTCAGTTACTAAAATGTATTCCTTTCCTTGATTTACTTTTTGAATTAAAGTGGCTTACTGTGATATTTTCACTAGTGAGACTGCAATGATTATTCTATTATGTCCCAGATGTATGTGAATTATATGTAACCCAACTACTACCGTGGGCCATGGGTTGGTTAGAGTGAAATGGATATTTGAGAGAACTATCAGCAGATAATTCACACCAAAAAATTCTTTTCTCACAAATATCCAAAATAGAAAAAAAAGTAGGGGTTATTTGAATTATTTGTATTGGAATATAAAAAGTCTCTGTTGTTTTGTGTACTTCACTTGGCACAACCTTTGAATTAAAATGCTATGTGCTTAATTAATAAGCTTAGCATGGAA
>NW_005354829.1:6560786-6566243 GCF_000412655.1 Myotis brandtii
TGGGTGGGAGGTAAAAAAAACCAACAAAAAACAAACTCACTAAGCTTCAGACTTTAAATACAGGGTCCTTGATTGAATTGGAAAGTTCTAGCACAACTAAAAGTCTCCCAGTATCGTAGTACTGGGCAAAATGAGACAGATAAAATTTGAGCCTATTCCCTCACCTTCTCTCTATACTGTATTACTTTGCTCTCCATCAGGGCATCTGAGCACCAGGAAGCTCAGGCTATTTTCTTAGTTCATAGCCACACCTGTCATCCATAGGTAGTGCTCCAGGCTCTAGCATTATCCTTCTGCCCCATTTATTCCAAGTCACATTCTTCAAAACTCAAGCAGCCCATCATAGCTGGAGGTAAGTAATCTGATAAAAGAATTCATACAGTAGAATGCAAATGAAAACTACCCCAGGACTTTGCAACATAAAAACCAATATTTGGAGATGATGTGATTTGGGATAGAGTAATAAATTCCTAATAGTGAATTTTTAGTTAATGCAGTATGCCAGTTGGGAATCAATTGGCAAGGGGAAAGGGGCACATTGTGTTTGTATCATATATACATATGCTTTTTAATATCCTGCCTTTCAGCTTTGAAAAATATTATCAGATATAGCACAAAGAAAAGACTTGTGAGAGAGGGAAGATTCGTGAGGGTCTATGAGCTTAGAGTTTGAAATTTTTTTATTTCACTTTGAACAATTTCTTCAATAATTCAGGTATACAAAATGCCATCTTTTAACTGAGGGAGCTGAGCCAGAAAAAAAAAATGTAATCTCACTTCAAAGGAAGACATGGATGATAGTCTTTACCATAAAATAATGTGATTATTTTTTGTTTGGCCACCACAAACTATATTGTATTTTTAACCAGTTAAAGATGGAATTTTGGCATGATTTTATAAAACTTGAGCCAGATTAGCTTATTTTATTTGGATCCCTGGTTATCTCAAGAGTTGGAATTCAGGGCCAACCCATTTGTGAAACTTTCTAATTATCTTCAGAGCCTGGAGTAAGCCCTATATATCTTTACGAGAATTGCTTATCTTAGAATCTTGGCTTTTTGTAAAGAAATGGATATTCCTCTTCAAGAACAAATATGTAGAACATAACTATATTCAATAATCTACCTAAGAAGACTCACAGTAATAATTCTGACATTGGACATGTTAAGAATTTTTATTGTCATAAAACAATGTACTATTAATGTAAAAAGGGATGAGCTATCATACAATACACATGAAGCAAGGTTTTCTCATTTTAAAGGAGGCCACAGTGAGTGGTTCTGCAACTTTGAAAACCGAATTGTGTTTTTAGGATTTTATCAACATTTAAATATCTTTGGGTTTGCATATGTAATGGCTAATGCTTATCTTTGTTTTTAAAATTGGGTTAATCCCAATTTTACTGATACAGGTGTGGATATCTGGTTCCTCTCCCAGACAACTGCCTTTGTTAGGTGTTGACCAAAGTAACTTTATGATTTAAAAAATCGACCCATCACAATAAGGAACACTTTGTCTGTGATTTCCTTTTGCTGCATTAACCTTTTTTTTTTCTGAGGGTCCCAATAAAATAATCATAGTTTCCATGTTTAAAAGACATGTGTGTTCAAACAATTACAGCAAATGATTAACTTGTTTAATTAAACAAGGCAACTCAGAAAATTATAAACATATTATTATTGTCCTGCCCTTAAAATTGTTCTGCCATTGAATAAAAAGTAAAAGCTCAGGTTACCTCTACATTGCAAAAGTTAGGCACATTGCAACCAATGTCACCCCAGTACATTTAATAATTTTTTTTAAAAAGTTATGCACACTTTAATATGATGTATCTGCAAGGATGTTAATATTGAAAGGCCAACTCAAAAATTACTTCCTTGCAGTCCTGATGTGTCTTCATGTGAAAGCCCAGCTATCTTGTGTAAAGGGCAAATTATGACTCAACTAGAGGCCTGGTGCACGAATTCATGCACTTTGAAAGGAAATTAATTAGAAGGTGGTCAGCAGTGCGGGACTGGGTGAGACGGTCCGGATCCACCCTGGAGCAACCTCCCAAAGTCCCTCCTCAGCTGGCCACACCTGGGGCAGCACCAGGCCTCGCAGGGTGTCTGCGGAGTGAGCTGGGTCTTTCCAGCAGGTGGGGTCCCTCGGCATGGCCTGTGGGGATTGGGCCAAAACTGGCAGTCTGACATCCCCCAAGGCAATGGTTCTCAACCTTCCTAATGCTGTGACCCTTTAATACAGTTCCTCATGTTGTGGTGACCCCCCACCATAAAATTATTTTCGTTGCTACTTCATAACTGTAATTTTGCTACTGTTATGAATCATAATGTAAATATCTGATATGCAGGATGCATTTTCATTGTTACAAATTGAACATAATTAAAGCATAGTGATTAATCACAAAAACCATATGTAATTATATATGTGTTTTTCGATAGTCTTAGGCGACCCCTGTGAAAGGGTCGTTCAACCCCCAAAGGGGTCTCGACCCCCAGGTTGAGAACCGCTGCCCCATGGGGTCCCAGAGGGTGAGAGGGCACTCTGCAAAGTTGCTGTCACTCAGCAGCTCTTGTGTTGAGTGTCTGCCCCCTGGTGGTCAGTGTGCATCATAGCTACTGGCTGGTTGGCCCATTGGCTGGTTGGCCAGTTGCTTAGGTTTTTATATATATAGATAGGTCTGAGGTTGAGCCCAGGAATCAACTTTTCTAATGAACTCCTATATGAGGCTGACCCGATTGGTCCATGGAACACAATTTGAATAGGAGGCTCTAGAACAGAGTTGCCAATAGAACTTTCTGCAATGAGAAAAACGTTTTATAACTGTGCTTTCCAATACAAGAGACATGGGGCATACTAGTAGTTGGCACATAAGCACTTGAAATGTAGCAACTGAGACTGAATTTTCATCATAGTTCATGTAAACAAAATACAAACCACCATGTATGTCTAGTGACTTTAGTGAACTCTGCTGCTCTAGACTTCCTGAGTTAATACCATAATCCTAGACATTGTACTTAGTGTCTGAAAGCTGAAAGAAACGAATTCAACAAATATATGTGCTGTCTCTGAATAATCAGCTTTCTCTAAGAAGCAGCATGTTTTTTAAACCAGGGAAAGAAAATGACCTCTGGAGATGAACTCTCAGGAAGACATTTGAAGATGTGCATTCTCCACAGGGAGGACCCTGCTCTCAGGAGGATGAACATTGGCTTTGGAGGTGAGGCAATGTTTTGTGGCTCCCAAAGGGCACCGTTACCTGATAAAACCTTGTTCCTTAGTGTTTAGTTTCTCTTTTTGGGAAGGACTTATATTGAATTTAATTTCTTCATTCGAGAGGCAATATCTAAAAACAGACTGAGAATGAAATCTAAAGAAAGAATGACGGTAAATCGTACCTTTATTTGAATCAATGAATTCATTTCACAAGTCTTCAAATCACTGACCAATAATCACACTCTCTGTCACTGATGGGAGGCTAATTACTCTACGTGGGATTTGATTCCTTTAATAAGACTTCCAGAGGGTTTCTCACTTTCCCTTTGAAGAAACAAAAGATAAGGGGACAGGAAGACTATTCAATTAGTATAGACTTAGGAAAAATAATCATAAGAGACATTGACAATAAAATGAAAAGTCAGTTGCAATTTTTTGACACTTGAATGTACTTGAGAAGCAATAAGGTCAGTACTAAGATGCTCACCTCCTTGTTGAAACTTGGATTTTGTGTAATTGTTAGGAGACCCACATGCTCTGCCTGTGCAAGCAAACGCACACATTAAGATTCTCATGTGGAAGAAACCTAAAGTTGAAATATCAATGAAGTAGAATTTGAAGTCAGTGCAGTGCTGTGGCAAGGAGTATAGGCTCTCATGCATCATGAAAAGGAATATGGAAATCTCCATCCCCTCACTGTAGTTGGATAACCTATTGAATGGTATTTTCCTAACTATGGCCCTAAGGAAAAATAATTTCTGGAGTAGGTGAAGATGTGACTTCTTCTACAAAGACCATTGTCATCATGTTTTATGGACATCTGATAAAAATGCTGACCAAGTTAGTGGTGTGCTAGTAAGTATTTAACAACCAGCTTTCTAAGGGGAAACGTGCCTGATTTATACCATTTACCGGGTTACATGAAATAGTGCTACTATATGTCTGACATTACACTTTGATTATGGAATTGGGAAGAGATGTATATCATCACCAAATTCCACCAGACAGATATAATGACATAGATTTCCTCAAAAGAATAAATAATGGTGCCATGCAGTGATGCGTTATAATTATTTATTGCATTTCATTTTAATATCATTTATTTAACTGCAAGTTTACATAAATTAGTTTTTTGCTAATGGCTCTGTTTAACAATGGGCTCACAAAGTATCTAACAATGTTGAGTAATTGGCTTTCATCAGTATGGGTTTCAGGACACCACTTCCTGTGACAATAATGAGAGGCAATGAGTGAGAATAGATGTACACTGAGATGTCTGTAGGGTTGATGCATCTCTAAGACCTTGTTTTTCTCATGGAAAAGGCCATCTATGAGATTCACAGATTAATGGCTTTACCAACTAATAAATTTATTAGGTTGGCTTTATGACCATGACCCAGTTCCAGCAGAAAAAAAAGTCCTGTTACATTTTGTTTATCATATACCTTATTTATATTCTATATTTCTTTCTTTTGTTCTCAAAAATTTTTTTTATGAAAAGTGACTCCAATTGTTCTCTGTATCAAATCTATTATTAGAAATAGTTATATCCAAAGTCAAAGATTTTGTTTGCATAACACATAAAATATGCATACATCAAAATAATAAATGGGTTTTATATTACATTTTTATGATTTACAAAGTGAATAATTCACTGGTATACTATAGATGTTCATTCAGGTAAATTTTAATTTAAACAGAAATCTCATATCGAGTTTTAGTATTTTTGTCTCATAGTGTGAAATTAATTCCAGGGCATATTTATTCAACAGTTATCATGTATCATATAAAATTAAAAAGCAGGAACACTAACTATTTTGTAATTTCATACCAGTAGGAAAACAAGGAACGTATTTCAATTTGGTGTATGTGTAAGAATCTTGAGAGCTAGAAACCTTAGGCCAGGAAATTTTTACTTATATCTACTTATATAAAAACCCTGGGTGTAACATCACAGCCAGAAGCGTGTCCAACCGGAAGGAAGTCAATCCTGCAGCAGTTGTCTTGGAAATGGCTGTGCCCTCCCCCAGCTGTTTCCTGGAGAGTGAGGTTCAGGCAGGAACCCGCCCTCAGGGTGAGGTTTCAGGCAGGAACCTGCACTTGGAGCGGAACATGGAAGTGAAATGATTTGTAATGGATCTATTATTGAAGCTAACTTTGGAAATACTATATCTATAGATCAATGGTTCTCAACCTTGGCTGCACATTAGAATCACCTGGGAATCTTTATAAAATCCTGAT
>NW_005354829.1:6567058-6572056 GCF_000412655.1 Myotis brandtii
TTTTTATATCATGCCTCTGTTGTTGTTATATCCTTTTGTTACTGTTTATTTATTAATAAATTTATATATTATTTTCATATACATTTTACTAATTTCCTTTCATGTCTCACACTTCTATTATAAAGGGCAAATAGCAATATTAAAATATCTCCCCTAATTAATTCCCTTTTTTAAAAAAAATTATTTTATTGATTTTTTACAGAGAGGAAGGGAAAGGGATAGAGAGTTAGAAACATTGATGAGACAGAAACATCAACCAGCTGCCTCCTGCCCACTCCCCACTGGGGATGTGCCCGCAACCAAGGTACATGCCCTTGACCGGAATCGAACCTGGGTCCCTTGAGTCTTCATGCCGATGCTCTATCCACCGAGCCAAACCAGTTAGGGCAATTAATTCCCTTTTAATGTGCACGAATTTTGTGCACCGGACTACTAGTATTAAGATAAAAAAGAAAGTGTAATCTGTCTTTCTGCTCCTCCCACACCAACCACCACTACTATTTTCATCCCGTAACAATGATTTTTTAGTTGTACCTTCTGATTGCTAGGAGTAATGGTGGTAATCTAAAGAAAAAAGTCTAGGAAAGATTATCTTGATTCACATAATAAAGAAATTACTAAAGAGTGAAGAGGGGAAAAACAGTATAGAAAAAAAAATAAAACAACCAAAAGGTTTAGAAGATTAGAAGGGAGTGTTGTGGGTCTCTGTAGAGAAAAAAAAAGAAAGATGAAGATTTGAATAAGCTTAGGAAATTTCTCTAGGTCTTGGTATTTTTCAATAAAACTTCTTATTACACTGCATTTTTATTTTTACAATTAGATATAGTGGGGTTTTTTGGGGGGGTGGCAGGTTTGCATGTCTTACCTCCCATTCATGCTTTGATGGAAAAGCCAGGAAATACAGATAGCTACAATATGAGCATGTTCCTTCTATCCTCTCTAATTCTTTATCATTCATATGCATCAAAATCTAGAATTGAGTCTCTATTTGGATATTTGTAATCTGTGAAAATTTTGATTAAAGTAAAAAAGATAAGCACTTTGATTATCATGAAAAAAGATAAGCACTTTATTGCACTGAATTATAAAATAAAATACCTTAAGACCTACTCTTATGAATCTTGCATTCTTGATACTTTTAAGCCTTCAAATAGCCCAATCTTCTGACCTCGGTCCTTTTATTCTCCATATAGCAAAGGGCTCAGTGTCAGCTGGGAAAATAGTAGCTAAGCTGCTGACTGGATCACACTGCACTTTAAAGCACGCTTCAGCAGTTTTACTTTGTCTTTTGACCTAGAAATTTCTTTATAACTTTCCTATTCTGATAATCTATTCCAAACTTCCTGCCTACCTGCGAAAGATTTCTGCAACATATTTTGCAGCCCTTTCCATTCATGTGTGAGCTCACAAAATCCTTGCTTAAAATATGACATTGGTGAAAGCTATGAAGAAAACAGCTATTGTTCAGACTGGAAATGTCTGTGGCCAAGAATAGCAATGATTTCTCAGGTGCCATTTCCATCATCGGTATTCTTATTCCGGGCAATTCAACATCAGAATTTGGGGATTTTATTGAACAAAGGAACATTGAATTAATGAGCCAACAAAAATGATCACCCTCAAAGACTAGATGTAGTTTGGGGAAAATACGCAAAAGAATGAATGTGTTCAATGCTGTTAGTGCATTACAGGACTATTCTAAAGGATGTCACCTATCAACCTTTTGAATACACAAAACAGGTTAAGAGTTGGTATGACAATCCCTCTTCTGAAGAGTGATTTGGACATGATCCCAGCGAATATATTACCAAGTCAGAATGGAGGATTTCCCCTAATCTCTAACTCTTTTTTTTAAATATATTTTATTGATTTTTTTTTTTTTTTACAGAGAGGAAGGGAAAGGGATAGAGAGTTAGAAACATCGATGAGAGAGAAAGTTCTATCAGCTGCCTCCTGCACACCCCCTACTGGGGATGTGCCCACAACCAAGGTACATGCCCATGACCGAAATCGAACCTGGGACCACTTAGTCTGCAGGCCGATGCTCTATCCACTGAGCCAGACCGGTCAGGGCAAATCTCTAACTCTTTAAACCAAAAACCATTCCATGGACTCTCATAGCCTTCTGACACCTATTTAAACTAGTTGTGATTCTGCGTGCATGATAGTTCTAAGTAACATTAGCCAAAAGGAAAATGTTGTCAACTGGTTTATCTGATTGGATTGTAATTCTAAGGCTGGTTAATACTGGTTATGCTCTGCAGGCGGTTAAGGAGAGAAATACAGAGGTATTTCTCAGAAAGATAAAGTAGAAGTTAACACTAGAAAACAGGGATTCTCAACCAGGACAAACAGCAAAGCAAAAATCAGACCTGTGAGAAACTTCTAACTGACTTACATACTTGCATAACCTACCCAAAAACGGGTATAATAAAGTACGCTTTTGAGTATTTCGTCTCATGTTACAATTTGAGTTGAGATACTCCACAGTGTGGTTCTGGGTGACTATTCACATTTTGTTGAAATTTTACAGCTGGGTCAGTTGTGACAGTCAAATTAAATAGAGCACTGAGACACTGTGGTGATGGAGTACATTGGTCTCATAAATACTTGCCCCGATTCTGTGCCTCACTGTGGAAGTTTGACATAATGGTGTTGTGAAAAAAAGAAGCTTAAACAATCTAAATAGGAATTATATGGTCAGACAACTAAAATTCTAGGAACATTGTATTCTAATCTTAATCTTAGGGCTCCTCCTATTTGAAACAATTTCCATTCCCCGTGGTTTCTTCTCTGTTGGTTGAGGAGAATGCTGTCATCCTAAATGTAGCATATGAGACGATGCATTAAAATGTAACAATTGCAGCTGGACCAGAGTGGCTCAATGATTAAGCATTGACCTATGAACCAGAAAGTCATGGTTCGACTACCGGTCAGGGCACATGCCTGGGTTGTGGGCTTGATCCCCAGTAAGGGGACGTGCAGGAGGCAACTGATCAATGATCCTCTCCCATCGTTGATGTTTCTCTCTCCCTCCCTCTCCCTTCCTCTCTGAAATCAATACAAATATATTGGGGGAAAGTGTAGCAATTGCAACCTGCAATTTGAATGTGCAAAATGCTTTGCATCATATTTAACTCTTTTCATTTTAAGAGCTAAGTTTTTTGCGAAAAGAAATTTACAGTTTACCCTCACATTTTGACTAGTGAGCTGTAGCACCATCCAGAGAGTGAATATTAACAATAAAAATCTCGGAGCTTCATGCCTTAGCGATTTTAACTTAGTAGGTCTGAGATATGCACCCTGAGTGATTCAGCTATAAATGGTGCACAGACCACTCTGCAAATACTGCACGTTAGCCTGCTCTGTTGCAGACTGCATGTAACTCATTTTCAACGCAGCTGTTGCTCTCCATAATGTCAAAAATTACTCTGCAATGAGTGTATGTGTTAAAGGAACCACATCAGGATTTAACTAATCTGGTTTGATATTTGATAAGTATATGAAGCATTATGAGAAAAAATTTTGCATATTGGCCTCACCATTGAAATAATTATTTTTATCCCCATTATCAAGTTCCACTGTCTAGCACATGAAGCAAAAATGAGTTAAGTTTGATGAATGGTGAAATATTATTTTTCATTTATAATATTTTTCTACTTGAGACACTTTTCTTATGTCTTCTTGAAAATGTTAGAAAAATACATAACAATTATGTACTTAAATCAATTAACATCTGCTAATGTATCTCCCTTATTGTCAGATGTGTGAGTGTGTGTGTGTTAGAGAGATAGAGACAGAGAAGAAAAAGAGTATTCTTGGCTACAACTACTGAATACACAGAGAATCATGCTTGAAGGCAATGTAGCTAGGAACAACTTCACATTCTAACATGGGACCACATCGCAAATTTTAGGAAGACCATCAGCAAATGATGGATGCCACAAAGTGTGGCAAATATGCACTACACAAATCTCTACAAATCAGTAATAGTAGTTAGTCTGCCTCTTGAAGTCCTCTCATGAGTAAGTAAGTTTTTTCCAGAAGGGCACTGATATTACAATACATACTATATTACAAGAGTCAGTGCCTAAAAATGGTACCATGGATATGAAAAAGGAGGTAACAGAGGGAGAAGAGCCTTATAATTATTTAAAATTTTTCTTGGTTTGCCTGGCCTGTGTGGCTTAGTGGTTGAGTGTCTACCCAGAAACCAAGAGGTCACCAGTTCGATTCCCCATCAGGGCATATGCCTGAGTTGTGGGCTCCATCCCCAGTAGGGGGCATGCAGGAAGCAGCCGATAGATAATTCTCATCATTGATGCTTCTATCTCTCTCTCCCTCTCCCTTCCTCTATGAAATAAATAAATATAAATAAATCTCTGGCTTTTTTGGTTCACCTTTTGGCTAGGTAGAATTGTCTTGTTCTATTTATTATTTAACTTTAGCTAACTGTATTCAGACTCCAGATTTTTTTTTTCTGAAATTAAAAAAAATAGGAATGAATAATTAGACAATATCCTAATCGGTGGCCAATTTCTAAATCTTGATTTTGAAATCTAATTGAAGAATATTAACTTTATAAAAATTTTAAGAAGATATACCTAAAGAATGTACAACACTTTATCAATTTACTATTGTGGAAATTATGTAATTGTTTGAATTTATTAATTTAAATGTATACTGCTTTCCTTTTAAAATTTTAGAAACCAAGGGACATTATGGTATCTTTTCCTATCACTACAAAATTCATATCATATCTACACTAATAAAAGAGAAACATGGTAATTGGCGTACGACCGCTACCCTTCCCATTGGCTAATCAGCGTATCCTTATGCAAATTAACTGTCAGCCAAGATGGCGGCCTGCAGCCAGGCAGCTGGAAGCGAACATGAGGCTTCCTTGCTTCAGTGACTGCAGACTCCAACGTTGCCGGCCTCTGAGTTGCAACTCTAAGCAACAATGTACTATGTTGCAAATAAGAAGCTAAACAAAAC
>NW_005354829.1:6573240-6582321 GCF_000412655.1 Myotis brandtii
ACCCCCCTCCCCCCCCCCAGTGCACAAATTTTTGTGCACCGGGCCTCTAGTATATATATACAAGAATATCATCTGCAATAAACACTTTAATAATACAAATGCATTAGACACCGGAAGCCTGCCTACAGGCTTTGGGGGAAAACCAGAGAATTATTCCTATATATCTCCCTTCCACCATTATTATTCTTACACTTACAGATGTCCATACCCCACAGGGCCTTCTGCAATCTTACATAATTTCCCTTCCTTGTGCCTTCTTCCCACTGCTCTTTCTTGGCATAGTGATACAAATCAGTCTTATTATTGTCATATTAATTGATACATGTGATTTACTCTTTTCCAAATTAAAAACATTTGAAGGCAGTTATCAACATTATACTCCAACCTTTAAAGGCACATTTAAATATAATATATTTACAGTTTGAGAAATTGGTATTTTATAAAGTTAGATATGATTTTCTATTTTTTTAAATTTTCTAATTTGATAGCTTCCAGCAAAAAATACTTTAATTCATTAATTACTTAAACTTACTAGCAGAAAATCTTATTTTTACTAGAAATTCTCCCCACCCTCTCTCTTTGTTAAAATAGAAATTTCAATTAAGATTGTATTTCAAATTTGAAAGTATTTTCACTGAGTCATTCAAAAGGAATATTGAACTCCTTTGAATTCTAACAAATTTAAATATCTCAAATGTTAAATACAGTTAATTTCTTTGTAAATTAGGAAGATTTGACCTATGTATTTTAAATATAAATGGAATTATACAAATAAATACACAAAATGGGATAAATTCAGTAATAATACATTACAATCAGAAAAATAGTAGAAAATAGTTAATTTTTCACATAGGTCCAGGGGAAAATATCATTTAAAAATGGTAAAACAAAATGATACATGTAAAGCCAAGGAATTTTATAATAAAATCCACGAATAACAATGAAAGGAATATTGAGCTGTGTTGAAAAGACACTTTTAGTCTTATAAAAAGTGTTTTTAAATTTTTCCATTATTTTAAATTTAAAACAATGTTTTTTTTCTATGTGTTTTTTTATATGCTCATTTCTAACAGATTTTTCTCTTCTGGATAGAACTGTTTCTTAAAAATTTTTTTTTAAATTTTCACCCAAGGACATGCATTTATTTGTTTTAGAGAGAGAGGAAGGGAGAGGAGAAAGAAACAGCAATGGGATCAGAATGAAATCTGGCCTTTTGGCATATGGGATGACACTCCAACCAACTAAGCCATCCTGGCCAGGGCACTTCTGGATAAAATTCTAAAGACTACTTTGGATTTTAACATCCTCAGACTCTTGCATGAGACTACATTTAGAATGTAGCATCAAAGTAAAATATGCAATTAATACCAAGGGAAGGAATTTCTAAAATGACTGGAATTTAGTGTAGAAGGCTGAAGTTCTTTCTGCTCATCCTATAGCTGCTTCCGTGGTGGTGACAGGAGCTGCAGGGGAGAGACAAGTTCAGTTTCCTTTAGTCCTGTTACACATTACAAGACTCAAGCTTCATTTGATTTGCATGAATATGTAGACACAATATTGGCAATTCTATTTCACATCCCCTGAGTTTTAAACTGATAGAAACTCAGAAGAATAAGCCAATATATTCACAAACCAACTAAACTTGGGGCGGGGAAAGAATTCCTAAACTCTTAATAACTATAATTGTAATAACTTTTCTCAAGAATTTTCTTAAGAGATCTCCTTCTGTACTCTGGGCTGCACTACAAAAAAAATTTTAGTAGACCAACTTTGTTTTAAGGCATTTTTCCGAAGTGTTGAAATGTTTGGTACTTTCTACCCTTTGACAGAAACACTGCTGACTCACGTCAGTATCTGTTTTGGCCAAAAGAGTGTATGAAAACTGAGAGATAAACCTAGAGCTTCCAACTGTTTTCTTCACTGAGTTGCAATTGAAAGTCTTTTACCCACATGAAAAAAAGTACTTATGCATTTACATTTTACATTAATTTGGTAAACTTTTAAGTATGACTTTTTATATAGGATATATATATATCTTTAATTTACTCAAAATTAAATTTATTGAGCATCTAAAATCTAGGCACTGAAGAGGACCTTGGTAAATATTCAAAGATGTATGCATGTCATTCATGAATTTATTGAAAAGTTACTACTGAGCATACACAACAGGCCAAATCTCAGATACCCAATTATGATAAGGCAGAGCTGCTGCTTGCAAGAATTTTAATGTGTAAGTAAATTTGAATGTGGTGTTACTTGATGTGGGCAAGTGAAAACCTGTGTTATAAAGGGAGAGGGTGTATGATGGGTTAAAGATGACTGCAAATAACAATTCTTTCCCACTCTTTCGTTTGAGAAGTAGTCTCTACCACTGACTACATATCTATTTAGACTTGTACCATTAGTAATACAACTCTTTCAGAAAGTTTGTTGATTAATGTTTTATTCTAGGGCTGTAGCCATGTCAAAATTCCTTTTGAGCCATCTCTCTCCCTAGACTTGGTTGCAAGTACTTTATGCTTATCAGCCCTTCCTGGGACACAGTCCTCTGTCACTGTTCCTTGGCCATTTTAGCCAACAGAAAGGAATTGGAGGCCAATTAGAAATCTTTAGAAAATCTGTAATTTGTGTTTGCCTTGAGCTGTGTCATGAGCACTAATCAGCATTTTGTGGCTCAAGGGATTTCTCAATTTTTTTCTTTGACTAGAAGAAATGAGAAACTAACTAGAAATGAGAAACCATTTCATTTTCCATTCTTCCCAGATGTTCCCTTGCAAATAGTATAGATCTTTTCTAAACTTGTTTTTTCTTATAGTATCTTTATATATATATAATATAATGACAACCAATCTCAAACACCAAATACATTATATATATTCTCAGCCTCTCAAATATTTCCATTCAAAAGTTCAGCCAGTCCAGCCAGCATGGCCCAGTAGTTGAGCATCGACCTATGAACCAGGAGATCATCGTTCAATTCCTGGTCAGGGCATATGCCCGGGTTGTGGGCTTGATCCTCAGTGTGGGGTGTACAGGAAGCAGCTGATCAATGATTCTCTCTCATCATTGATGTTTCTATCTCTCTCTCCCTCTCCCTTCCTCTCTGAAATCAATAAAAATATATTTTTTAAAAATTCAACCAAATATTTTCTTATTGCAGAACATGGGCTGCCATTTTTTCTGACTTTTATAAGTTTCTTTGCCACACACCAACCAGCCCCAAGCCATTGCCAGAACTATCCATTTCTTTGTTTTTGTGAAAAACACTGCACTTCTGTGCATCGATATTAGTCAGTATGAAGTACATTATGCTCCATTGCTAAACAAAAACAAAAAAACAAAAAAAACAAATAACTTCAATATCTCAATGACTTTCATTACAGATACATCTGATTCACAGTGCTCAATGTTGGTGGTAATTGTGCTGCAACTGAGCTTCAGGCTGTGAGTTAGATGTGTCCTCCACAAGTTGGCAGAAAACTGTAATGTCTTTTAGAGTTCAGAGTTGTCAAAATGTTGCTTCTGCCACATTCCATTAGCTAAAGCAAGTTACATGATCAAGCCCAACAATGATGCAGCATGGAAAAATGCACTTCTCTCGGTGACAAGAGAGAACATTAAATATTTGTTTAAAAATAGTACAATTGCCCTGGCCAGTGGTTAGAGCATCAGCCCTCTGACCAAAGGGTCATGGGTTCAATTCCCGGTCAAGGGCCTGTACCTTGGTTGCAGGTTCCCCAGCCCTGGTAGGGGCAATAGCGAGAGGCAACAAATGGATGTGTCTCTCTCATGTAGATGTGTCTCTCTCCCGCTCCCCCCTCCCCCGCCACCTTCCTCCTTCCCACTCTCTCTAGAAATCAATGAAAAAAATATCCTCAGGTGAGGATTTTTAAAAGAAGGTAGTACAATTGATCATAGTTACTGAACTTTATTGTCCTTACTAAGATGTGAATCAATGAAAGGAAAGGGTGAAGTATAAGCATCCATACTACGTAACGAATAATTAGATGCTAAAATATCTTGTTTCTTTTTTTTTACAGAATAGTTTAAATATACTAATTATTATTCTGAAATCAAACTGAAACATTTCTAGTCTCCTTAAATGTCTTTATTAAGACAGTGTACTAACTTTTCTACTGTACATACCCTGAAATAAATGAGCACGCAATCATGACATTTATATCTGGTACAGCACATGTTACTCATGATTAAGATATCAGTGAGAAGAGACAGTACTTTCTTGCTGTAAAATGTCAAAACATATAAAAGTGAATTTATCACCCTTTTGAACAAATTTCAATATCATTAAATCACCGGAGTGCTGCACTGAAATATATTTAGCAAATAAGCTGGCTTTTACCCACCATAATATTATCAGGCTGCCTGTCAACCCGGTTTGCCCTGGCTTTCCACTTGAAAACTAAGAAAAACAAGTTTTTCTGTAACATGACCACTACCCACCCTCCATCTTCTCCTCCCAGCATCAGCAGAGGGGAGTTTGGAATTCTTTTGAGTTATATACATTTTTAGCTTCTATCTTTCAAATAATATTTATATACAAAGGTCAAACTTAGAACAGTCATCCTGAAACTCCCTGCCAAAAGGGAAGTGTGAATCACGACAGAATGTGCTTCTCTGACCAGAGGAATTTAGCTTATCCATTCTCGGCACCTTTAAAAGTCTCACTCAGCACCTGATAGTCATTTCAGAATGTTAACAGATCTCTGGCGCGCTGCAGTAAGCAACTGTATCTGTGCCATTAGCCTTGTACTTGTGTCCTAGTACTCAGCCATCGTATGACCATTATGTTATCCATCTGTCAGATCTCATAACTGCAGGGGCGAAGGGAAAAGATTCAGTGCTTCTAAAGGAATTCTATACCAGCTGCTGATGTCAGTTTTCCACCTGCTCACTTCATAACAAGCTCAGATTTACAAGGAGAGGTATGTGGAACTACTTTCAAAGCAAACAGTGTGGCCATTAGTTCCAGAGTTAGGATTGTTCCCTCGGTTCTTCGGGGATACGGTGCCGTTTCATTCACTCATCACAGCGGTTTGACCAGCCCTTGGATGTGAGCCAGAAAATACTGGAGAGAAGAATGAAGTAAACTGCACAGAACTTTAATTATTGGAGGCATGTCCTTCACCTGAAGTCTCCTCTTGTTCATAAATCAAAGTTGAGTCTAAGACCCAAAGGTGATGTAAGACCCAAGTAAATTGAGCCTGGATTGTCAGTAGTAAAACCCAATTCTCTCCTCTTTTCTTCCACTTTCATATGTAAGAAGGAGAGGTTTTGTCTAAAGACAAATGACAGAATTAAGTACTATGAAATTAAAAAAATTAAGAACAACTGCATACCTATTAAAATAGCTAAAATCCAAAACATTGACAGTACCAAATGTCAACAAAGATGTAGAACAACAGGAACCCTCAATTCATTCTGATGGGAATGCAAAATGATACAGCCACTTTGAAAGACAGTTTGGCAGTATCATACAAAACTAAGCTCATGATCCCGCAATCTTGTGCCTTATATTTACCTAAAGGAGTTGATAACATATGTCCACACAAAAATCTGCATATGAGTATTTAAAGCAGCTTTATTTGTCATCGATAACATGGGGAAGCAACCAAGATCTTTTAATAAGTGAATGGATAAACTGTGGTACATTCATTCAATGGAATATTATTCAACATTAAGAAGAATTTAGTTATTAAGCCATTAAAAGACATGGAAGAACCTAAAATACATACTGCTAAGTGAAAAAATCAATCTGGAAAGGCTACATGCTGTATGATTCCAACTAAATGACAAAACTATGGAGTCAGTAAAAGGATCAGTGGCTGTCAGGGTTTCGGATGGAAGCAGAGAGGGAGGGATACATATGCAGAGCAGGTAGAATTTTTAGGGCAGTGAAATTATTTTACATAATACTGTAATAGTGGACATATTTACAACACAACAAAAGGAGTGAACCCTAATGTATAATACAGTGAACCCTAATGTAATTTATGAAGCTTAGCTAGTGATAATGTATCAATATTGGCTCATCAATTATTACAAACAGTTATACACTTGCACACGATAACATTTTGCACAGTAATGTTCAGTTGTTAATACTAGGGGAAACTGGGAAAGGAAGAGGTATATGAAAACTGTACTTTATATTCACTTTTTCTGTAAACTTAAAATTGCTAAAAAAAATTAACGTCCATTCATTTAAGAGAAACTAATTTAAGAAGATACAGCTGTGCATAAAATTAATTAGGTTATAACATTACAAGTTAAAATTAATTGAACTGATCCCACATTATAAATGATAATATATTTCATTACACAGTACTTTTTATTTCACATCAATCCCAGATATATTCAGAAAAACAGTTAAAAGTATGAATACTGACACAATATTTGCTATGTATTTAAATGCTGTATATTTTTAAAATAGTATGTTCTCTAAAGAGCCATGCAATTTAAAAAGTAAATGTGCTTTTTAAAAATAATTGAAATTGAAGATATTTTTAGTTACCCATACTGTGTTTTGCCTTTGTCTTAGTTAAAGGTACCTGTTATCTCTTGCCTATACACACTCACTTATTTGTTCAACATATACTGAGTACTTACTCTATGCTAGGCTTTGTCCCAGAAATTTTAGTTGAACAAGAGATGGAGATAAATGAAGCAAGACCTCTGAGCTCAGGGAGCACACATAGTCTAATGAGACAAAGTGAGTTTAATTCTATAATAAACAATGTCAAAATCTCAGCAGCTGAACACAGCAAAAGTTAATTGCCAGTTTATATCACAGCTAATGTGGATTTATGTGTGTGTGGTAGGGAGAAGTTCTTAAGGGGAATGATTTTCCATGCAGTGACTCAGAAATTCAGGCTTTTACCATCTTTGGCTCCATCAACTTCAACATGTGGTCTTAAGAATTGCTATAAATGGCCGAAACCGGTTTGGCTCAGTGGATGGAGCGTCGGCCTGCGGACTGAAGGGTCCCAGGTTCGATTCCGGTCAGGGGCAATTGTTAAAAATAACCTTAGCTGGTTTTGCTCAGTGGATGGAGCATTGGCCTGCAGACTGAAGAGTCCTGGGTTCAATTCCAGAAGGTCAAGGGCACCTATTTGGGTTGTAGGGTCAATCTCCAACCCTAGTCAGAGCTCGTGTAAGAGGCAACCAATTGATGTGTCTCTCACATATCGCTGTTTCTCTCTCTCTGTCTCTCCCTCTCCCTTGCACTCTCTCTAAAAATCAATGGAAAAATATCCTAGGGTGAGGATTAACAACAACAACAACAACAAAAATTGACATCAATGGGAAAAAGAAAGTCAGAATATAGAAGATTGCATAAGGGTTTTATAGCCAGGCCTACTAGTTATGTATATCATATGTCCCAACCTAACTGTAAATAAAAATCTTTCTATTTGGCCAGGAAGAGATTAAATGAGTTGATAAAGAACACAGTGTTTTCTCTGTCTTATGGACCTATAAGAAAGTGATATGGCAGAGATATGTGTGAGCAATTATATTTTATTCCATAGGGGAGTTTCCAAAACTTTAAATTAAAGCTGACATAATTCAACTAACTTTTTCATAAAAATTAATGTAAATTAGAAGAAGTATATTCTGGATATTGTAACTCTCCCAACTATCTTAGCACTTTCTGCTTGAAACTTCTCTTTCATTTTCTCAACCTAGGTCCAATATTTTCAAGCCTCCCCTTTTAAACAAATTAGCAAGATATTTCATATTGTGTTTAACCTTCTTGGTATTTCTTCACATTTAACTTTCGTTCCAAAGTTGGCAGGATGTGTTATTCAGCAAATGTAACAATGTCACCATGCCACATGACCTCTAGAAGACAGCATTCAAAAATATAAAAATGTCCTACATAATAATATTATGTGATAAAATACAACCCCAATGTCTCCAAATCACCCGTAGGTCATAAAAAATTCCCACAATCCTGACTAAATGTGGATGGAAGGAATGTCTATTTACCAGCCAAACTGGTGTTGCCATGTTGCAATAATGGTAACACAATTTACAATTTCTACTGCTAGATAGCTTTAAAAGTATGTGATCTTGATAACTATATTCCTTTTAAACGAATTAGCAAGATATTTCATATTGTGTTTAACCTTCTTGGTATTTCTTCACATTTAACTTTCATTCCAAAGTTGGCAGATGTGTTATTCAGCAAATGCAACAATGTCACCATGCCACATGACCTCTAGAAGACACCATTCAAAAATATAAAAATGTCCTACACAATAATATTATGTGATAAAATACAGCCCCAATGTCTCCAAATCACCCGTAGGCCATAAAACATTCCCACAATCCTGACTAAATGTGGATGGAAGGGATGTCTATTTACCAGCCAAACTGGTGCCACCATGTTGCAATAATGGTAACACAGTTTACAATTTCTACTGCCAGATAGCTTTAAAAGTATGTGATCTTGATAACTATATTTAGTTTTTTTCAGATTCTCAATATCTCAAAGTGTGACATTATTGACATTTGAACTATTTAAAATCACATAATAAGCTTTGCACAAAATGTGACCAATTTTATGAACCAATGTTAAATAGCCTTATAAACTACAAGCTAATCTGTGACAACTTTTCTAGGCTTAGCCACTGCCAACTCCTTCCCTACCTTATCCATAGAGAATTATCAATGAGAAGCACACATCTCATTATGTTATTCCTTTAAGCAAAAGTCTTCAATACCACTAGCTTCACTACCTATAAGACAAAGACCAAACTCTAAAGATATTAAATACAAATTCATACAACCAACATTTAAAGAAAATCTACTAGATGACAAATATTTGGGAAAAACAAAACTTAAAAAACTCTTCACAATCTTTGTAAAACTTACTCTTACACCTGTATTTTCTATCACTATTCATCTTTGGCTCCAACCAAGCTAGCTCTTCCTTGACCATGACATTTATTTTTATTTATTTATTTATTTATTTATTTATTTATTTATAAATATATTTTTATTGATTTCAGAGAGGAAGGGAGAGGGAGAGATAGAAACATCAATGATGAGAGAGAATCATTG
>NW_005354829.1:6583022-6586072 GCF_000412655.1 Myotis brandtii
CATTTCACATAGCAGAATGGAGGAAAATCCAGGAAGGGTCTATCCAGATCCTTTAAAGTAGATTTCATATATATAAAGCCCAACTCTTTTGCTACAGCTCGATGGCCAAAATATAATCACTTGGCCATAACTAGTTGCAAGGAAAGATGGAGGCTGGCCAGACTTTCCTGGACTGCACTGTGTCATTAAACATCAAGGTTGTTATTACTAAGAAAGGGAGGGAGAATAGATACTAGATACTGCTAGCAATCTCTGCAACAGCACGTTCGTCTTACTTCTAAGAAGTTATTGCTATTGTTACCCTTCATTTCCAAGAATTTGTTTAGTTCCTGGCCCTCCAGGTTCTTCTTGCTTTCTGCTTCATTGTCTAAACCTGATTTTTTTATGTTTGTTTGTTTCAATGAAGAACTCTGGTGATTCTTTTGGACATCTGCCTTACTTCTGATTTGGCTTCTTCATAAGACTGCCACTCAAATTGTTGCCTCATCTTGGCACAGCCACTGAAGCCTACAGTCACATGATCCTGACTCAGTCAGTTCCTACTCAAGCCTGAATCTTAACACTTGGGCTCCATTCTTTTTTCCAAGAGGAGAGATTATCCACTGATAGCCTAAGCTTTACAATGTAAACTGGAACCTTAATTTTTCAAGCCTTTTAAAATTTTTATGCAAAATAAGTTTTCATTTTTAAAAACAATTGCTCAACCTGGCTGGTGTGCTTAGTGGTTAACGTTGACTTATGAACCAGGAGGTCATAGGTTCAATTCCTGGTCAGGGTACATGCACAGGTTTCGGGCTCGATCCCCTGTGTGGGAAATGCAGGAGGCAGCTGATCAATGATTCTCTCTCATCATTAATGTTTCTATCTCTCTCTCCCTCTTCCTTCATCTCTGAAATCAATAAAAATGTATTATTAAAAAAATTGCTCAGTGGCTAAATTAATTTATTCTTCAGTCACTTTATTAGCAAAAATGTATTGAGTACCTACCATGTGCCAGGCATTGAATAGCACAGAGAATGTTTTCCTATATGGCCATAAATTTACAAAACATACTCTCAGGATGGAGCAGCAGAAGTGGGTTAATACTAGGTAACGTTTTTCCCACCAGAACACTTTGCCACATAAAACAAGGGATCACTGTGTACTTTCACAATGCTTCCCAGTCTAATATTTCAATATTTCAAGACAGTTACAGCACATTTCCTTATTTATCTCCCTAACTCTTTCAACTCCTGGGTTTCAGTTGTTGGCAGGTATATTTTGGCACTTTCCAGTGGATAGTCTTCTACACCTTCCAGCAGGAATAGCTTCAAAGAATTAGCCTATTTACTATTACTGATTATGCAACACATCATTTTTGACAGCCATAGCACTACTTCCTGGAATTATGAGAACACATTGTACTCAACTGGCAATTGGTGGAAGAAGCATAAAAACAATCTCCCAAGAAAATAGTGTATGATAAATATGAAACAATGTAAAGTGTTTTATATCAAATGCCATCTAAATATATTTCAATAATCAAAAGGATACAGTGGCAGAGAATATTTTTGGAGAAAATAAAGTCACTTGATTTAGGCCTTGGTTTCAATGAAGTCAAATTCTTGACAAATCACCAAAATGTGTGAATTCTGATAGGCTTTTCCAAACAAATCAGAAGTAAAAAGTGACATTACCTGCTAAAAGGGGGTTAATTTTATGACTTAAAAACCTAAAAAGTTAATTTGGAATTTTTTAAGCCTGCTCTATTATCCAAATCTTAGAAAATGAAATATAACATCACAAATGTACTTTTTCTTTTAGGACCTTGAAAAGTCCCCTCTTTCTCTCCTTTTCTTCATTATCAAAGTTATTCAAACAATAATCTATACTTTTTTCACCCATGTTATCATGACATTAATTTTTATCATTTACAAGTTGGCATAGAGTATCACCACAAGTATTAGCTAGAGTAGGATAAGCTTTCCTTCAGGAACATATCAATTCCTAAACTGTAATGGATTTTCTCTCTGTGTGTGTGTGTGTGTGTGTGTGTGTGTGTGTGTGTGTGTCTGTTTCTTTCTGTGTGTTTGTGTCTCTCCGTCTCTCTCTCTCTCTCACGCATACAAACACATGCGCACGCGCGCGCGCACACACACACACACACACACACACACACACACACACAGTGTATTTTTGCCTCTCGAAGGTCTGCTGTATGTCCAGAGGCTCTCCAGAGTAACTCCCTTTAAGTGAGTCGGATCTAACCAGGTTCCATATGGAATCTCCATACACAGCCACCACAATCATAATGGTTGGAAAGGAGCAAGCTGGAAGACCATGCCTCAGCCCAGAAGTGACACATGGAAGTCATTTCTGCTCAGAGTTCATTGGTCATAACTAATTACATGCCTTTGCCTCTCTGCAAGAGATTTGGTAAGTATAATGTTCCACAAATTCAGAGAGAAAAGAATAGGATATTGGGAGGCTTTGGTAATGTTTACCATTCCACTTCATTGAAACCAATCAGATTGTTTTTCAATATTACACTATTTTGCTAATGCCTTATATTTATTAATTTTATTTATTGCCCTTTTCTTCCTGCATTATTTCTGTTTCAAAATTTGGATACATTCAGGCCTAGCTAGTTTGGCTCAGTGGATAGAGCGTAGGCCTGCAGATCAAAGGGTCCCAGGTTCAATTCTGGTCAAGGGCACGTACCTCGGTTGCAGGCTCCTCCCCGGCCTGGGCTCATGCAGGAAGCAACCAATCGATGTGTTTCTCTCACATCAATAGTTATCTCTGTCTTTCCCTCTCTCCCCCACTCTCTGTAAAACTCAATGGAAAAATATCCTTGGATGAGGATTTAAAAAAAATAAAAATAAAAATTGGATACACTCAGAACTCCTTTTTAACTCTTTGCCAAGGTTGCAGGCATCTTGAAAACAGCAACAACAACAAAACAAACAAACCCAAAAAACTAGAACAGAAAGTTGTCTTGGCTTCTATGGTTCCCATCTCATAGAATTCATCTAGTTTCCTTTTCTGACTCCTTAGTTCTAAATCTACTG
>NW_005354829.1:6586897-6591190 GCF_000412655.1 Myotis brandtii
TTTTTTCTTAATTTTAATTTCACTGCTGTTTCCACCTATTTTATTTTTATCATCATCATCTTTGGCTCTATAGTTTGTAGTCAAGAGTCAGTCTACTCCAGCCTCTGCCATTTGCAAATCTGGCTCTCAGAACTTCAACTTGAATCCACTTTTCCCAGATAATTGCTTTTCCAAGAGGGTAGGGCAGAACATTTATTTGCATTTATGATTCCACACTTCTCCAAGTTACCTGAAGTGGATTGAATCGTGCCCCTCCCCAAAATTCTTATCCACTTGGAACCTCAGAATGTTACCTTATTTAAAAATTAGAGTTTTGCAGATACTAAAAGGTCAAGAGGAGATCAAACTAGATTAAGATGGGTCCTAAAATCCATAGACGGTAATGTGAAGACAGAGGCGCAGATTGGAGTGATGCATCTATAAGCCATGGAACACCAAGGATTGTCAAGAGCGACCTGACGCTAAGAAGAAGCTCATATTGTTCCCTACAGTCTTCAGGGGGAGCGTGAACCTGCTGACAGCTTGATGTGGGGCTTCTGATCTCTAGAACAGTGATAGAATAAATTTCTGTTGTTTTAGTCCAACAACTTTGTGGTCATTTGTTAGAGCAACCCTGGAAAAATAATACAGATTTTGACGTAAACTAGAAAACTTAGAATCATCTTTTTTTTCCCTCCCTTGTCCATGCCTATCCCCATTTTCTTCCATGGGGGGAAAAATATCACTGTTAAATTGCATACATTTTACTACTTAGTGGTACCCTTTTCTCAGTCTCTGCCTTTGGCAACATTGTTCATAGCTTTGTTAGATTTAATCATAACATGACTCTTATGATGTAAGTAAAAATTTCAAAACTTCCCATGGTTCTTTGCTTATGAGTTATATAAAAATTCTTCATCTTGATATTCAAGATCTTTGAATGACCTAGCAATATTCCTAACTTTTCTAATCTAAGGTTTATTCTTTTTGTTTTCTTTTCCATGAGTATTCTATACTATGCTACAGATTGTGGAAATATAATGTTCCTATTAATTGACATCTGATTCTTCCAATCTAAAATATTAGCTAATTTAAAAAATCGAATAGCTTATTTACCTTTAAATTAGTTATGTTTTGTCCTATAATATATTAGAGGCCAGTGCATGAGATTCGTGCACTGAGCGGGGGTTGAGGGGGAGTCCCCTCAGCCCAGCCTGCGCCCTCTCACAGTCCGGGAGCCCTCAGGGGATGTCCAACTGATGGCTTAGGGAGTTGTAAAATAACTTTCATAATTTTATGAAGGTTCTCAACCTTCCTAATGCCGTGACCCTTTAATACAGTTCCTCATGTTGTGGTGACCCCCAACCACAAAATTATTTTCGTTGCTACTTCATAACTGTAATTTTGCTACTGTTATGAATCGTAATGTAAATATCTGCTATGCTATATGTGTTTTCTGATGGTCGTGACCCGCAGGTTGAGAACCGCTGACTTAATGGGAGTGGGCCTAAGCAGGCAGTCAGACATCCTTAGCCCTGCCCCGGAGGGGGGAGAGGCTCCTGCCATGCTGCGCTTTCCAGCCATGAGCCTGGCTTCTGGGCTTCAGGGGGCAGCTCCTGCATTGAGCATCTGCCCCCTAGTGGTCAGTGCACATCATAGCAATCAGTCATTCTGCCATTTGATTGATTTGCATATTACCCTTTTATTATATAGGATCTATACATGTGTTCCCCTTGCTCTCTTCAATAAGACTATAATTTCTCTGCAAACAAGTCTATACCTTTACTTCATTTTTTTTTTCATGCATTTAGCAGGTTTGTGAATTAAGTTGGCATTTGTTGCATCAACCTGAATTTATTAACTGATTTGGAACTAATAATTCAAACACTATGTAAGGTTTAAAATTTGGCAGTGGTAGGGGTGAGAGAGGTGGAAAGGTTAGCAAACCACAGACATCAACCTCATTTAAGATACACCCACAGAAGGTCAAACATGCTTTCAATGCTTACCTTTTCTTTCTCTTAAGTAAGTTAAGGTAACCTCAGTGTTTGCTGAGATCATCTATTAATCCTTGCAAATATGAAGAAACTTTTAAAAATGTTAAATGGCAGTTTTATGACTAGACCAGGGTTTAGTTCTCTATTTATCATTATTTTGCTGAATTCAAAGAAAAATAGTAGTTAGAGTAACAAAAGTGTAAAAAAAAAATCTGTGCTTCTTTGGAAAATTGTGCATTGTGGAGACTTGAGGACACTCTGAATTATATGATGCAGATTCAATGAAAATTATGAAAGTTATTTTACAACTCCATAAATTATAGATGCAAATTCTGTCCTGTCCAGTAGAGGTTCAATTGACAATCCCCCACATTGTGGAAAAACAAAAACAAAAACAAAAACAAGTTTGACTCCATTTGCGCAATCATTTCAGTTTTCCTGATCTAATAAATGTGTCCATTCTTTGGATTTTCTTTTGGACCAGTTATAATATCTGCCTGGTTCCCTCATTTATTATGAGGTTAATGAAATCTTTAACATATAATATATATTCATTTTTATATCTCTTTGAGAGTCATGATTTTACCCTTGTTTGAAAATTAACTTTTAATGGAAATGTATGCCTGTTTTTATTCTTCTTGGTTTTATTATAAACTACAGGCTCGGTGCACCAAAATTGTGCACTGGGGGTGGGGGTTCCTCTAGCCTGGCCTGCACCCTCTCGCAGTCTGGGAGCTATTAAGGGATGTCCACCTGCTGGTTTAGGCCCACTTCCCTCGGGGATCAGGCCTAAGCCAGCAGTCAGACATCCATCTCGCAGTCCCGGGCTCTTGCAGTCCTGGACCCACTTGCTCCTTACTGCCCACCTGCAACAGAGGCGGGAGAGGCTCCCACCACCACCGCTGCGCTCACCAGCCTGAACCTGGTTTCTGGCTGAGCGGCGTGCCCACTGTGGGAGTACACTGACCACCAGGGGGCAGCTCCTGCATTGAGTGTCTGCTCCCTGGTGGTCAGTGCTCATCATAGTGACGTGTTCTGCCACTTGGTTGATTTGCATTTTACCCTTTTATTATATAGGATTCTGAAATCAATAAAGATATATATTAAAAGGAAAAGAAAAGAAATTATCATTGTTCTTACAAAACCTAAAAGGCTACTGTGTAGGAAAGGGACTGGTCAAGTTTTGTGAGTTTTCAGCAGGTAACTTTTTAAAACATAGGTAAAATTTACAGAGAGGTCAATTTGGACTCATCATAAATTCAAACTTGCCAACAATTAGAACAATATAGAAATGTTTGTGTCAGCTTTGAGATATAAGGATTTCTTTGTCTACAGGGGTATTCAAGCAGAGTTTGGACAAAATTTCATAAGGATCTTCTACTGCTGATTAAATGATTGGCTGTGCAACTGGACTAGATGCCCATGGAAGATTTCAATGCAGAGTTAGTAATTTCATAATTCAATTCAATTCTGCTTGTGTATGTGGATAGGAGCTCCTGAAACACTAGCACCATCACAAATGTGCTCTTCTAAAGTTACTGTAAGTCTTCTTTTTGTAGCCAGATGTTAAGATGAGGCTCTTTTGTATTGTCTGGGAGTTTTGGCTCCAGCCCCAAAGCTAAGGACAAAGCATAAGAAGCCTTGATGTAGGGGATTTAAGATAGTCACTTGTAGAGAATGGAGTGCTTGTCAGCTTGCCAGAAACATAGAAATACATCACTGTACCCAGCTGAATGCTCACAAAGCTACAGAAACTCAGGTCCTCGCTCCAAACACAGTGGCAAAGTAGTTGGGAGTTTGTGATCCCTGGGGCTTTGGGGATGAGTGGTTGGTTGCACCAGTGGTGTTTGATTCTTCCCCGGGAGAGTCAAAGTCCAGAGTTGGAGTTACGTGAAAATCAGAGCAAAGATTGTGGCAGCCAGGGGAGTGGCCAATCCTTAAAGAATTTGGTGGGCAAAAGAAGTGTAATATTTCCCAATGCCAGAGGCAACGGCCTGGAAGGTAGCCAGGTATGAGTCATGGGGAAAGAACATTACAACAGCGACTGCTCCTCTGGGACAACCTACTCACCCCCATGCTAAATTGCAGAATTCATGGGCGGGGTCTAAACTGGGACAGGGAGAAGCTTTGAGAGATTAAAATTATGACATTAAACCTGGAGCAACAGTATAATAACTAAAAATGAGATTGTAGTAATATCTAAAAGGCCTGGGAGGCTAGGGCCTCTGCCCAATATGTTGCGCAGAAGCAGGAGAGAGAAGTGCAAAAGGCAGGTCTCTAGAGCTGAGGTGAGAAAAAAAATACATACATATATTCA
>NW_005354829.1:6593873-6595887 GCF_000412655.1 Myotis brandtii
CTTCCAGCTGCCTGGCTGCCGGCCGCCATCTTGGCTGACAGTTAATTTGCATAAGGATATGCTGATTAGCCAATGGGAAGGGTAGCGATCGTACGCTAATTACCATGTTTCTCTTGTATTAGTGTAGATATTTCAGAGAGGCAGGGAGAGGGAGAGATAGAAACATCAATGATCATAGAGAATCATTGATTGGCTTCCTCCTGCATGCCCCTTACTGGAGATGGAGCCCACAACCTGGACATGTGCCTTGATAGGGAATCATGACCTCCTGATTCATAGGTGGGTGCTCAACCACTGACCCATACCGGCCAAGCTGGGAGGAAAATATTTGTTTTCAGCTTGCATCCCACCAGATGCAGCTCATTTCATGAACCTGTTTCAGTTGTCACAGCCAACTTTCCTTTCCAAACATAAGCTACTTATTCCTGGTCACTCTGCATAGTTTGTATAGATCGGGTAATAAAATGGTCTGTTCTGTGATTTGAATTTTGTATCATTCACTTAATACACAACTCATAGTTTTTTAAATTGTCAAAGAAATTCTTTTTTTTTCATGGCCTAGTAAGATATGCAAGTTTTCTCTTTTTCCTGTCTTTGTCTTTTGAAATAGAAAGTATAATAAATGTTGGACATTAGTTATTCAAGATCATTAGCTCATCTCATATGTTGATGCATGGTTAGAGAATATTTGTTTTCTCCTCAACCACACCTTTCACCAATGACACCCCACTCTCTCTACTTCCAGTCTGGGACACAAATAAGGAATAAGGAAGAAAAACACAAAATATTGCCCTAGTCGGTTTGGCTCAGTGGATAGAGCATCAGCCTGCAGATCGTAGGGTCCCAGGGTCAATTCAGGTCAAGAGCATGTACCATGGTTGCAGGCTCCTCCCTGGCCCCGGCCCTGGTCAGGGCTTGTACAGAAGGTAACCAATTGATGTGTTTCTCTCACTTCAATGTTTCTCTCTGTATTTCCCTCTCTCTTCTACTCTCCCTAAAATTCAATGAAAAAATATCTTTGGCTGAGGATTAACAAACAAACAAAGAAACAAACAAAAAACCAAAAAAGAAAAGAAGGGAAACCATAAAATATCATATAAAGGATATATTTTAAAATAAATTGAAGATGTAAGAACATACACACTTGTTTAGTGTGATACTGGAACCACACATTGTAGAAGATGTTCCAGCCAGAGGTTAAATTGTAGAAGGTGTTCTAGCCAAAGGTTAAATTTTACTTCTAAATCTCATTTTCTTTGAAATAGTCCACATAGAGGCTAGATGATTTTGAAATTCTCAGTTTTAACTCCTCCTCTCCCTCCTTCCCCTCCTCCTTCACCAAGCTGGGAGGTTGGGGGTAGGAAGAGGGGAAGACGTAGCTGAAGGCCAGGAGTGCTGCTCCTGAAGGAATTGGGAGACTTGGGGAATGGGTGGGAAAAGAGATTAAAAGGGAGGTTTAGGGAAGTGCTTGCTATAAGTTGCACCCTAGAACCAGGGCCCCAAGTCTGGACACTGAACTAGGACCCATGGGGACAGAAACTGGAGCACTCAAGAAATCTCTGCCTCTTTTGGACTTTGTATGGGTCAAAATATCTATCTGTCCTATCTGACCCTTCTCTAATTCAGTCTCCACACTGCAACTGGCATATTTCCCTAAATACCATTCAAATCAAGTCGTTCTTTCTACTCCTCCCCAAATGCTAAATTAGGCAGGAAAACCCTGCTTACCTTCCTACGTTTAGTGTTGACCCCATCCCTTCTTCAAGAACCAATAAAACTGCATATAAGAACACATATGTAATACCTTATTAAAGGGAAAAATAGATTATAAAACAAAACAAAACAAAAAACTGCATATCTTCGTCTCAGTACCCTCAATAAGCCATGTTCTCTCTTGCCTCCAGGTTCTAACACATCATTTGTTTTTCTGATGAGAATTTTTTATCACCCATATTTATTTAATTATTTCCTATTAATTCTCTACTTAGAGGTACCTCCCTCTAGGAAAGCCATC
>NW_005354829.1:6595957-6614492 GCF_000412655.1 Myotis brandtii
ACTGATCTAGGTTAAGTTTCCTTTCTATGTTCTACAGATACACGCTTCTTTTCTCTAACAGAAGTTGGTATATTATGATAAAGTGCCCAAGTCTTCCACCTGCCCCCGGGCTCTGTAAAAATAAGAAATTAGGAAAATTCCTTGGCAAGTGGAATGGGGAAACTGAGACAGGTAGCTGAACAGGCTGGCCAACCAACTTAACAGACTGATACAGAAGGTCACCGGGGCAGAAAGCCCTGGGTGTCTAGCAACAGGCAAAACCAGTGTCAGACCTCACCCTCAGGGTAGCCTTTCCTTCTCTGCTATATCACTGGTCATGGGGTTCAGACCTTCCCTTGGTCTTCCCTCCCTTGATTTAACATCTAGGCCTCAGTTGTATTTCAGCTGTAGACCCAGAAAACAAGTAAAACCAGGTGGGTGTGGCCAGGACCAGTTGCAATGACTAATGACCCCCGGCACTGACCAATCAGTGGAGACCATGACCCTGAAAGGGCACACCTGCAAATTTGATGAATATTCTATCGAGATCCTCCCCCAAAACCTCTCCTAAACCCCCAGCCTTTAAAATCTTCAAGCTGAAGGACCCAGAGCAGCTCTCCCTCCCAGGAGTATGCCCATGCCCTTCCCTTCTCCCTCATCTTCCCCCACAGGCACGCATCTCCTAAACTCTAAGGCACCCCACAAGACTTGCAACCAGGGGAACAATGGGCAGTGGCAGCTCATCCTGGCTAATCCCTGAACCTGTCTCCAAGGCTCCCTTTTTTTCTGACTTTCCAGTGAGCCAAAACAATCCCACCTCGGCTAATTTTTTTCCTATAACATTTCTGGAGAACCAAATCAGCCCCACCTAGGCTATCTTATTGCTTCTTCTATGCTAAACCCTTTTTTGTTTCACTGTCAGTTATACTAAACATACACTCAAAATCACCTGGACCCGCGTTCTGAAATCTTTCTTGCAAGAAATCAAGAAGCCATACATACAGGCTGGCACCGAGGCAGATCCACTCCAGCCCAGTCCCCTTTCCAGTAACAAGAGCAGAAAGCTTTATGTCACTGGTTGTACTGTAGGGGAAGAACAAACTTTCTTCCACCTTCAAGGTTCTTCTGGCTGGTCAAATAATCAAATAGACATGAAACAAATTAGCATGAGAAAATAACTATAACTATAATACATGCATATGTATGGGAACCCCAAATACATGAGAGTCAGAGACCCCGCATGCAAGAGAGGTCAGAGATAGAAAGGGAACACGGGTATATACAATATTCAGAGCTAGAGATGAGATAAGATGCCTTGGGCTTCATTACAGGATGATAAGAAGGGCAAATGCTTAGTAAATAGAAGCTTGTCCTGCCCTATGGGTAGGTCAAAAGAGATTATCTCTGGTAATTGCTTACTATGGGCAAGACCACTAATTCAAGTTTTTATAGGTAGTTAAGGGAGAGGCAGGGTTCTCTTCAGCCTGCAGCTAAAGTTGCCTTTAGCTCAAAACAATCTGTATACCACAGAGGCACTTGTTGGGGTGATTTATCCTAAACTACCACAGTACACAGCACATGCCTGGCACTTACTAGATACTCCAAATACTACCAGTGAAAGATTGGATTTTAAGATTTACTAAAAGGCACAATATTTGTCAATTGGGTTTCCGGACCCCAATTTCAACTGGGGGAGGGCTTCTCCCCAAACCAACAATGAATTCTCGGACACAAATGGTGCCAGAAAATTAAAACTCAATTCTGACACTATTTGCCTGGAGAGAAAGTCAAATTCCACAGGCTAAGGGTTCAATCCTTTAAGACTGCACCCCACTTTTCCCCCTCCCCACACCCTTCAGATGGCAATCGCAATCCCAGACTATTAACCGTGCTTCTGACTAAACAGATACAGATTTGAGGTTCTAAGGACCCTGCCCTTGGACTTCAGACTCCAGTTGGAAATCCAGGTTCTGACTGAGAGGTTATAAACCAGAGGTTCTCCCAACTCCCTCCTTGGGTTCAATTAACTTGCTAGAGTGGCTCACAGAACTCAGAGAAACTTATTACTGATTTGTTGCAAAAGGATATAACTCAGGAAGAGCCAGATGAAAGAGAAGCATAGGACAAAGTATGTGGGCAATGCCCAATCTAGGTGTGCCACTTTCCCTGCATCTCCATGTGTTAACTAACCAGGAAGCTCTTCAAACCCTGTCTTTCTTTTTTTTTTTTTTATGGAGTCTTCACTACATAGGCAGCATTGATAAAAATATTGGCCATTGGTCACTGATTCAAACCTCCAGCTCCTCTCCCTTCCCAGGAGGTCAAAGAGTGGGACTGTTCAACCTCCTAATTACTGGTTGGGTGTTATGGAAACTACCCTCCTATCCTTAGGTGCTTCCCAAAAGTCATCTCATTAAAAATAACAGAAGATACATTTATTTCTCTCAAAACTTAAGAAATTCCAAGGGTTTTTTGTTTTTTGTTTTTTTTTGTTTTTTGTTTTGTCACTGTGAGCGAGGAACTGTGGATTGAGACCAGACATCATAAATCACAATATTGCTATTTGATTGTTGAAACTAAACTCAACATTTATGGCTACTGTCTTCTGAAAAGAATAAGTGTCAGATTTCCAACAATTTTTCTATAATTCTAGAGTTTGACCTCAGTATTCATTTGATCAGACACAAGGACCTGTATCGGTGTTCCTGCGATTGCAGACATCTAAACTTTATCATGAAAACTTACTTATAAATGTGTTCCATAACAAGACTGTCAACATATAAGACTCCACGTATTTTCTTTATCGTGCTTTTGGGTTATTCACATAGTAGGTATTCAGTGAGTGCTTGCTAAGGTTTAGGAAGCCCTTAACATGAAATAATCCTCTCAGAAAGTGATCCCTCTAGTGGTTAATTGATATCGGTACATGTTTTTATTTTGAAAAAACCTGAAGTTATGGACCCCTCAGCAAAATATATAAAATGAGAATTAAATTTTGGCCTATCAATCTTATTATATGATAATAATGATATTTTATTTTTGTATATGTTATTAATGAGAAAAAAGGTGTGGAAAATAATTTATTAATATACTTTTAAATGTTTTTGATCTATTAATATATGCTTAATGAGCAAAAATAATTCTTTAATTAGTATTTTAAAAGAAAAAAGTAAAATTTTGTGGGTAGATTAATATACATTTTAAAATAAAATGAGCCTACCATAAAATTTTAAAATAATATTATTGTTTTTCCTACAATACCATGCATCTGGTAACAGGGAGAATGATGGCTCAATGACATACACTTCCTCTTTGGAATCTATTAGATTTTGGCCTGTTAATATTTGACCTGATGCCATGAGTTTTAAAAAAATTAAATCCTTTCCTGTTCATGTGAGTGGAGCTACCAGTTGTTGAAGAATTGTTTTTGATCAAAAACATTTGTGGCAATTTTTGCACTGTCTATATGGGGATGGAGGAGGTAATAAAACTTGAGAAATTCCTATTTGCATACTTGTTATTGATGTGCTTTCAAGGAACGCTATTCTAGTAGTCTCATGATATAATAGTAATTTACTCTTTAATTTATACTTCTAATACATAAATTAATATGGCTAATCTATCCAAAAGTACTTTTTTATATGCAGAAGAGTTTTTTGGGGTATTAGTCAAGTATGCCAATAGAGCTGACAATTGCTCAAAATATATTTTGTAAAGCATATTATATTTGTATTCAAACATATCATATTTGTATATTAGTTCACATCTATATGCATTTATTCATTTAGCAAAAATTTAATGAACATTTGCAATGTGCGCCTGACTTTGTGAGACAACTTCTGTTTCAAAAATCTGGGGATTAGGGTGGGTGGGAAAGACATATAAATAGATAATAATAACATAATATGGCAATTGAAGTGGTGGAAATATTCACAAACTCTTATGGGATCACAAAGGAAAGTCATCTACCTCAACATGAGTGTTTACAGACATGAGCCAAGGAGGAAAAAAGGGAAGAGAAAATTATAAGTACGAGAATGATGTCAAGAAAGAACCTTACGTGTGAGAGAAAAATACTTGCAGATTGATATTGCTGAAACCTAATGCCAAAGCAGCAGTGTTGAGAGATGAAGGAAAAGAGGTAGACAATTAGGCCTGGCCCGTGTGGCTCAGTGGATTGAGCATTGTCCCATGCACCCAAGAAGTCACTGGTTCCATTCCCCTTCAGGGCACTGGGCACAATCCCCAGTAGGGGGCCTTCAGGTAGCCGGTGGATGTTTCTCTTTCATATCATGTTTCCGTCTCTCTCTCCCTCTCTCTCTCAAATTAATAAAAATATTAAAAAAAGAGATAGACAACCTGATCATGAAGATGACACCCCATTATTTTTTTAGTGATGGGGAACAATTGAAGAATTTTAAGAAGTAATGACATTGTCATATTTGGAAAGAAGTGTGAATTTGAGCAAGATAAGACCAGAAACAGTAAGACCAATTAAGCGGCAGCTAAAATAGCTGAGGCAAACATAATGAAGACCTTAAATAGAACAATAATAATAATAGGACTAGAAGGGAGAGGATGGGTTGAAGAAATATTTAAAAAAATCAAATCAACAGTACCTGAGCTATGAAAGAGAGAGGAGGAATTGAGGATCATGGTAGACTCTAGCTTGGGTGATAAACCAGCTACAATAAATTATTTTACAAAAGAAAGAAAACCTATTTTAAACTGGCTTAAAAAGAAATGATATCAGTAAGAAATTAGAATTAGCAAGTTAATTTAACAAGATCAATAACAAAAATGATATTATTTAATTTATTAGGAATACACAGTTGGAAAAATAAATAAAAATATATAATTCCATTTATAATAGCATTTAAAAACAAGAAATATTTAGTAGCAAATTTTATAAAATATGTGTAAAATCTGTAGATGGAAAACTATCAAACATTGCTGAGAGTATCTGAAGACCTAGATAGATGGAGGGACATAATATGCTCATGGAGTGGAAGAGTTAATATTATTAAGATGTCAATTTCTCCGAATTTATCTCATTAAGATAAGATGTAAAAAAATCCCACAAATCCTGTCTGACCAGTGTGGCTCAGGGGTTGAGCATCAACCCATGAACCAGGAGGTCACAGTTCAATTCCTGGTCAGGGCACATGCCTAGATTGCAGGCTAGACTCCCGTTGTGCAGGAGGCAGCCAATCAATGATTCTCATCATTGATGTTTCTATCTCTCCCTCTTTCTCTCTAAAATCAATAAAACATATTTTAAAATATCCCAGAAACCCTGAAAAAAAAGAGATAAATCAGACTTTATCAAAATTCAACACATTTTCTTTTTGAAAGATATCACTGAGCAACTAAAAAGGCAAACCACACAATGAAAGAAAATGTTTCTGATATTTCTAACAGAAATATAAATTATACTCCAATGAATTTTTTAAATTAAAAAGCAATCTGTAATTAAGCCTTTGACTCATTCTATTCTAGCCTCTGCCATTACCTAAAACTGCTAAATTACTACTAAAACTGTTTTTGTCAAAGTCACCTAGTTTCCATTGTACTCTGTCCTTTAGCTACATTCCATATCTCTGGCCACTGAAAATATCCTTTTTTTCTTAGCTCTCACGACAACATCTGCTATTTTTATTTTACCTCACAAGGCTACTCTTAGTCTCCAAACCTTCTTTTCTATCCAAAGTCTACATATTATGGATTCTCAGGCCTTCATCTTGGCTTCTTTTCTTTTCTGGATCTATTATTGTTTCCCAAGTCGTAGCACAGTGCCTGATTCTCATAGTTATTATTTGTTAGAAAAAAAAAAGGTGTAAATAAAGGATTGAAAATCTTAGAACCCATCTGTATTGATACAGTATTATGATTCATGACCTGGAAAGGAATAGCTTTCTAAGATATTAACAATGACACTTTAAATCAAATAAATACCACAAGATACATTTACTTTTCTATCCCCTCATTCTAAAAGTGATTTTGGTCAGTGTGCTCAAATCACATATATTCATTATCTATTGCAATTCTTCTTTAGGATCCTTTTTATGCTGAGATGGAAACATATCAAATAAGTGGCTGAGTTATATCTGAGCCAGGTCAGGCTGCCTTGGAGCCTATGAACTTAATAATGACTTCATAATAATGACTTCAGTCTTTTTAGAGAAAAACAACAATTATGGTTTATTATCCACAGAAACTCAAGCTTATTTGTCTGTATTGTGGAAACTAGCTATATTTTCCTTGAGGAGAAAAATAGGAGGCATATGACTTTAAATTTGATATCTAATTCTCAACAATTATAAAAAAAGATATACAGTTATATTTTAAATTTATGCATAAGTGGTGGGTTCTCTCCTTTTAAAATGTCTAATAGTCACCATAGTAACAGTTTCAGGGTCTCTTCTATGTGCCTACTGGTATTAACAATGTGAATAACAACACATTAGAGTTATAGAAAGGCAAACAATAAATCCCAAGCAGAACATCATGAGATAAGTTTTAATTGTAGTGTTTTTAATTTATATTTAAACATAGACATATTAATATTCATTATTATATGATTATGTAATGATAAAGGAAACATTTCCTTTTGTGTCTGAAAAAATATTATTAATATTTGCATATAAAGAGAAGAATAGACAGCACCATTAATCACATACTTTTACAGTGTTCTGTGGAGTTTTAACTACTTAGTCTTGCTATTACAGAATGACCAGCACAGGCCAAAACCAAAATTGGCCATTGTCATTTTATAACTCATATTTACCAAAAAAGGTAATGATTAAAGGCAACATAAAAATCCTAAATTGTTAAACATTTGAAAAATAATTTGGATAATAGATGAAATTTTGATTATAAGATCTTTGTCTTCCTCCCTAGGGAGCTTCCTTCTTTTCTCTTAGATTCCACATTTTTTCCTCCCTCCTAAGTTACTCTTCTTGGTCTCTTAAGAAATAATGACTGCTTTGATGGTATATGCAGCTAAATGGAAGCTCTCTGGACTAAAATTATTTTCCTCTAAAGCAAAAAGAATATTTAAGAAATGATTCTGTCCCCACAAGAAAGAATATATATAGTAGAATATACTTTCTATTAGAAAATACAATAATTGGATATTGAACCAGAAAATGTTCAAAATGGAAAAATCTTGAAATAAACCAGACAAACTGATTTTTTTCGTTATGAAAACTGAGGACGAGAAAAGTTCACGGTTAAAGTAACATATCTAATTGTGGTAGAACTTAGAATTTCTGCTTGTGAGCTCTTATCATTTGTACTAGGATGTCCTTTAATAAATTTAATACTGGAGCAATTGGTATATTTGAAAGCATTTTTAAAACCTTCAAAATTATATTAGTAATAAAGACTCACTTCTAGTTTCAGAAATATGTGCTACCTTTCTTCTATGAAACTTCATGCTTGATCAGTTTCATGAGGGTCAATTAAATGGAGCAGTGGTTGAAAACTTCATACCATGTGAGCAGCAAATGCATTTCAGTATTTATGTATCTGATGAAACCTACTAAGGGATAAAGAAAAATATCATCATAAGCAGCATTTTCATATTAGAATACATAAAAGCAATTTTATGAAGTTATTAAAGTACTGATATTTTATCTGAGATCATTAAAGAAGTTTATTATTGCTATGCTACCAGTCAATTAATTTATTTTGTAGAATAAAATCTCAGTATATATCCTGTTTTTAAAGTAATGAATTGGTGCTAGGTAGGAGAAAAAAACATAATGTGGCATGTTTGGTTCACTCCATGGTAGTCTTCATTTTTAAGATAGTAACTGAAAACTAAAGTCTAAGATTTCATAGTAAAATTAATTGCACAAAGCACATGAGTTGCAAAATGAGTTGTCATTTCACTAATTTACTTTACATATAAATATTCATAAAACAGCAACATTTCATATCCCATTTTTGCTGGTGGTTCTTAAAATTTCTTCTATCCAGGCAGCAGCAGTTGGCAATTATTGTTTCAAAACCATATGCTTTCACACACATATATATTTTAAACTGTAACATAAAAACTTTAGAATTAAAAAAAGGATTGTATTTGACTTCATATTTTCAAAATATGAAGAAGATACTTTTGTAGAAATTATTTTCCAAGATGATGACAGCTTGGGTATAACAGCCTGACTATTAAATGGACAAAGACTTGTGAACCATCTGCTACGTAAGATTTCTCTATCAAAAAAATTAACTCTATTTAATCCAGTCAGGCAATATGAGTATGGGCTGTTTGCCAGGCCTTAGCAATATCTTTGTGATATTGGAATAAATGTTGTCTCAGTATTTTTGAAAAGACAGATTCTGCATTTCTTCCATTTTGGAAAGTGCCTACCTGGCCTTCTTTTCAGCTCATCTAATAAAAAAAAAAAAGTTGTATGAATAATTGTCACTTAGGTGTGAGCTTAGAGATTAGTACAGCTTGACTGATGTTTTTCATAATTTAGTGCTTCCTTTTACAAGATCCCAACTTTGAGTGAGAGCCAAGCAAGCAAATGAACTCCACATGGCTCCAGTCATCCTAATTATGTCAGAAGTAGCTGTTCTTCCTTCTATTTTTCTTCCATGAAGCATTATCATGGATGTATCTGCATTTGGCTATTTCACCTTTTATTAATTTCATTGGGAATATATTAAAAGATGTGTTAAGCATGGAAGTCTACACATACATTGGTGGCTACTGTAGTGGGGAAGCAGGACAGGAATGGTTAGCAGATTATAAAAATAAAAAAGCAAAATTTCTGCCATAACTCAATTGCATGGAGGATATATCAACAAAACTAGAAACCATAACCATTGATGTTGTCAGTGAGATTTAGGATTTGTCCTAGAAACTTTTTGGAAGGATGAGAGCCTTATTCTGGTATTGTAGTTAGTGATGGTGAAAAAAGGAGAAAAGATAGGGAAAGTCTTTATTTAATCAAAAAGTTATTTAGTGTTATCTTCATTTTCAGAAACCATTGATTATAAAATTCCTCCCATTGAAATAATAACAATGTTTTGGAGGGAAAAACAATAATTGATAGGTTTCTTTTGAGATTGAATGTAAGACATGTTGGAAATATTCAATACAAAAGGAAAGTTTATTTCATAATTCAGAAAATGCAACTACACGTATTGATTACATATACTGCATGTTAATATCATGCAGGGCATTATGCCAAAAGTTGTACTGCTTTGTCTCATTTAATTGCCACAGATTTCTGCAATAGATTCAATTATTATCTGTTTGTAGTGATGGGGAATCTAATGCTATGACTATCAGGTAGTTGTCATACAGAGTAAGGCACAAGTTGTTCATATGAAAACAATACAATAATTAATAAATAATAATACAAGAATAAACTTTATGTTATGTGTACTCACAACTGTAAGCCTATTTTTGCCTCACTCAGCAAGTTTCTTCAACTGGTAAGTGACTAAGATGTTAGCTTATATCTCTGACTTCAGTGCTTGGATCATGACTGAGAGTCTACATTGTCTTGAAATATTGGTAGAACACCCTCTATCAGAGGCAGAGTGATGGTCAAGGGACTGGACTCTAGAGATAGACTACTTGAGTTCAAAACCCACCTCTGTCACTTACCACCTGTATGGCCTTAAGCAAATTGCTTAGCCTCTCAGTATCTTACTTTGATCCTCTACAAAATCTACTCAATATAATCTCATATGTTTTTAGCAAGAACAAAGGAATGAATAGGCATACAGTCTTTAAAATAGTTACCTATTATTATTTGTTAAGTACAATATGTGAAGTGCTATGAAAAAGATGAAAAGTTGAATAGAATAAGTTCTATATTGAATTTTGTGTCATAGAAGTAGCATAGAAAAAGAAAGAAAGGCAGTAAGTATGCATATATAAATTGTGGTGTGTCAGGAAACTACAAGACACTCAGAGCACGAGACCTGGGCAGGTAAGAAAGAACAGATCATGCCTACAGGCATATAGGTTGTATCCTGCAGGCAGGGGTGGGGGGAGGTGAAACTTTTAGAATAGGCCATGGGATTGTGATCAGATTTGTGTCTTAAATAGATCAAGTTGACAATCTGAGGACTGTTTGGAGGAACATAAGAGTAGAGTAGGCAGAGGGCAGTCAGAAGACCTTTGTGTAAAGAGTAGATAATGTAAGAAGACAGGGTTATATTTGAAGTGGAAACAAATGTGAATGAAGATTGATTGGATGTGCAAAAGAAAGGGGAACGCCTTGAGGGCAGCAATCATGTATTTTTACTTACCTCGTAACTTCTTGGCCCCAACCGCATGCATTAATGTTCCCAACAGATTGCTGCTTTGGTAAAGCCCATGATCATCTCAAAGTTAGTGGTAACAGAAACTCTGTCTCTTCAAACTTTCTCCTTAATCAAAAGGATAATAAGTCATCTCACCGACTTTGTTGTTTTCTACTATTGTCTTTCAGAAACTTATTTGAATACACATTAAAATTTGTGTTAAACATGGAACTCTACACACACATTGTGTAGGTTGTCAGAACCAGCAACATGATAATGGTGATTTTTATGGCAAGGTTTTGTTGTTAAAATTAAGAGCAACAGATCCTTTTTCCTTTATATGGTTTCAGAAGATTCATTTCTCATTTCTGTAGCCACTGAATAGGGTATTCAATGTAAGACACAGTGACGTTTTCATTGACTAACCGCCCAATTCCTGTATGCTTGGGGCACCGTCCTTTTGATGTCAGACAAAATCAGAATGATTTACTGTTAGTTGTTGGCAGTAGAATTTTAAGTTACATATTTATGGCTAGAATTCCATGGAGTTATAAAATAAACACCAAATGCTTAATATAAATGTATGTTTTAAAAGGTTGAAATGTTATTTCTTGAGTCACTACATACTTAACCCTGTGCTAGATGATGTGGGGAAAAGAAAACACAATGGTTAAAAGTGCCAGCTCTGGAAGCAACTACCTGCATTCAAATTCTGACTTTAATACTTACAAATGGTGTGACCTTGAGCAAGTTACAAAAGTTTTCTGGGGTTCAGTTTCTCATCTTTAAAACGAGGCTTCTATTAATATTTACTCAAAGAGTTGCAGTTGATTAATTTAACAATGGCTTAATAGCAGTAGAGGAACTGCTGTTGTAGAATACTTCATTGTAAATATTTCAGTTAAGAATTTAGTAATGACACCAGCTCCATAGATATAAAATGGAAGCAGGAAGGCTACTAGAGTTCTCAGACTAGGTGACAGTTGATGCATATACCTGACTAAATAGATTCTGAGAAATGAGAATTTTCTCTCCCTAAGGAGGGCTTGCAATGCTGAATGTGGGTGTATACAGTGACAATAATCTTCAAAAATAATCTATATAGGCATACATCAAAACTGCCTTTGTCCAGTCCCTTCCCCAGTCAATTAGCAGGGAACAGACTTGGAGAGTGTTAAATTAGTAAAGCAGTATAAATGGCATGCCTTCATTATTTAGTCTTTGCTTTACTCCTTTCCTATTAAGTAATAACCAGGTTATTAAAACGGTATCATTCCCACCTGCAAATGAAGGCCAAGGTGTTTGATTGCTCACTCCTGCCACCCAGGAAGGTCCTACAGTGGTCAAACTTTGATCAACTGCTCATGTGGAATGGTGGTTTTGACATCTGCAAGGAGGTTAGCCATTAGGAGGGAGATAAGAATAACTACTTTTACATGTTTTTGTAGGGAGTGGAGGGGTGGTCAGCTCATGTGGTGTTCTTCTGGCCATCTGGCCTTCCTTCGCCCCAGGACCAAATCCCTATGCTGTCTCATAATTGTTTGCCTCAATAAATATGAATGATAGTAGCTATAATGATTAGTTGCTTCACATTTTTCTATTTAGTTGCATGTGTGTTTAAAAAGCCATTCATGAAAAAAAAAAAAACACAAAGGAAGTAAAGAATTTTTTCCACTTACTGTCCAGTGGGACAAAAATGACACCACTAGAGTCTTTTCATTTGGTAGATCTCCTTCAGACACAAATGAAACTTATTTAAGGAATTAGAATGTCAGTTGAAGACTTTTGCTTGCCTGAGGGTTTAACAAGTCACTAGTTAGTTCATGTCACAGTCTGTGCTTTGAATAACTCCAACCAATTTAAAAATACCTTTGTAAAATTATCAATGAAGATGCAAATTTAAACCCATAGGCCAGAAATGTTAAGTGAAAAACATGTGGAATTGATACGTAATGGAATCGGATAAATAAGAGAAGTCTAGACTCTGACATCTATAGTTAATCATACCTTGATTCTTCAAATGAAGCAACTGGGAAAACAGTGTATTTCTTCCCATCCCTGATGCTTTAATTCAGTAGCAATCATGAGTAGGAAAGGAGGAATGATAATTCATCCCCTTTGCTCTCAGAGACAAGAAGATAGAATCTTGGAAATAACTGCCTGCAGATGGTCTAGTCCAAGGCATCAGCTGGATGACTAACCTTGGCCGGCATAAACAGAATAGTCATGATAGCCCACGCTTTGGGTGGGCTGCAACCTCATGGCCAGCTTTCCAATGCCTTAGTCACTACCACTGTCTCAAGTAACCCGTATCACCATGACTTAAATATTTTATTTAAGCTGTTCCAGGAAGATTGCTGTCTAGTGTTGTGTTCTAGAACATATGGAAAAGTCATCTGCATATCCCATAGTATCCCTCAAATAAAGCATAGGGGAAGGCAGTCATTATGAAGAAAACTTAGAGGAGAAACATAAGAAAGCTTCAAATAAGAATGTTTTTGTCCAAAATGTAGGGGCCTAAAAGTGTCAAATTAAAAGCACAGGAATAGAAGGGGAAGTTGTGGAGTCCAACATTAACTGTGCCTGTCATTTATAGTGTCACTCTTGGGAAAACCCTTTCTCCTCTTAGAATCCATTTCTTTGATATAAATGGGGGAAATTGTGACCTTTCTCAAAGGACTGGTGGGGAGATTAATTAAGAAAATATATCTAAGGTATCTAACATTTCCTGCAATATGACAGGTGCTTCAAAAAATAAATTTGAACATAAATAATTCTCCTTTCACTTTAACTTTTCTTGGTTGCCTTTTGTTTAACTAAAATCCTTTTGAGCTGCCTGCAAGAGGAAAACAAGGGTTTTTAATCTTCCTAATTTCATGGAGGACCATGAAAGAAGATTCAGATGATAAGAAAGGAGAGAATATAGCTCAGGGAAATGAGGAAAACATCAGAGCAAATTGAGGTGACAAAAATAAAATTTGGGAAAACAAAACAATACTTAAAAATGTTGCAAGGCTGTTTTAGGATAAAGGAGAGCAAGCACCTTTCTTACTATAAAAATGATAAAGACAGCCTAATAGTAATAGTAATAATTATAGGAACTATCTGGAACTTTAAAAACAATTGAGGATGCTTTTAGCGTTAGATTAGTTAAGCCATATTTTTCTTTTTGCTAACCAACAATGCTTTTTAAATGTTCGTTAAACAGTGTACTAAGGCTATCTACCTCTTTTACAAAGGCTAGTGCCAAGGGAAGGACTGCATTTGAAACAATGATCACAAAAGTGAAAGGGTCCTTCTCCCATGACCTTTGAAATAAGAGGGTCACTATCTGAGAAAGGCGGATCTGTAGCTGTGTCTTGACCCCTTTACTGTGATTTGTCACAATGCAGACAACAGCTTTCATATCCTATACATGAGTTCAAGGGAGAGAAAAATGACATCTTCTTGACCGGAGGATATGACCAAACATAGGGTCTGATTGCTGCCCACAATTTTAGGGATGCCCCTTGCTCTTAAAATTGTTTCACATTCCTCCTGTGTGAGTGTATAGAACAGCAGGAGATGGGCCATCTGTTCTTGGCTAGTAACAATATTATGTCCTTATTCATTGCAACTCACTTACAGCTATTCTTCCTTACCTTGGGGCCATATTTTGCCTCTTTTGATATTGTTACCATGATACCAAACAAATATTAAAAATTAAAATGTGGAGCCTGGCTGGTGTGGCTCAGTGGATTGAGCGTTGTTCCATGGACCAAGAGGTTCTGGGTTCAATTCCTGGTCAGGGCACATGCCCGGGTTGTGGGCTCAATCCCCAGTGAGGGGGTGTGCAGGAGGTAGCTAATTGATGTATCTCTCTCATTGATGTTTCTATATCTCTCTCCCTTTCCTTTCCTCTCTACCTAAAAATCAAAACAAAATATTAAAAGAAATTAAAATGTGGATACCCACACGTAATTTATTTAGTTTTCTCGAATTCAATAAAGTTCTTGATAGTTGGCCTAATCAGCGATGTCTGAGCTTGTTTTTCTCCCCTTCTTTTTGGCTATTAGTAGAACTTGTCTTTCTAAGCCATAATAATAACAGATAAAAGACTACCTGATTGGACAAGTTTAGGTAGAAGCACCTGTTCATCATTTTTTGACAGCCACCAACACACCTTTGTACTAAGGCTGGAAATCATTGTTCTAGTCATGTATGATCATAGAAACATCATTACGTTGAAAAAACTATTGCCATCACTATCTGTAATAGCTCAGAGAATCAAAGGATTCCATAATAGTAAGAGGATTGAGACTGAAGCCAGTGTACATTTCTCATGTAAAGAAAAGGAGCAGAGAGGATTTCTAGATCAAGGTTGTACTCTTTGTTAGTGGTAAAGCCAGACCAAATCCCCGGTCTCCCATCTCCCAGTGAAATGATCTTTTGTTGTGGTGATGGTTCAAAGGTTACTAGGGCTTCCCTTTCTTTGAGGCTCTTTCTGATTACTTAGTCCCTGTGAATTCTGAGTCAGACAAGCACTTTTGAAAAACAAATGGCATACTCCACCATGATTTCACAACAGAAACAGCAGCTTTGCTTCAATGAGAAAATCCAGAGGGCCATACGAAGGCCAGTCCTTGTCACCCATTTCTCCTGGCCCCACACCTCTAACTTCCCACCTCTCGTCTCCCCCAAAAGTCAAAATTAAAAAGCACATCTGCTCCTTCGAGAGCAGGGCCTTAGCAGAGCCCTCTATCTTTTGCCACAGCAATAAGCCTTTTTCAGATTAGGAGCTGTTACTCTGGGAGGTAGTGATGACTGATCAACAAGCATTAAACATAAGAAAAAGAGTGTTAATTATTCTAGGTAGGAAAAACAGAGTATTCATATGGCCTAGATATAGAGATAGCAAGGTCATATGTTTCTCAGGATGGGGGTAACTGGAAAAGTGGGGAGAGAAAAGGATAACTCTAAGAGAGACTACCTACTTCATTTTTTTTTTTCTAGAACAGTCTTTATTCCTGCTGGGACCCTTGGGCACTTAATTTGCTTACAAATGACACCTCTAGCCCCTGGTCTCATTTAAATGTATGCATAAGTGTTGCTTATTGGCCATTCTGGAACTCTAGTGGACATTTAGTAGGTCAGAGCTGCCTGAACTTCAAACACTCATGCTTAATAATCTGCCACAAAAAGACTGAAAGGTCTTAAAATAATTTTTCAGGTATACTTGTGTGTGTGTGTGTGTGTGTGTGTGTGTTGGGATTGAATCCAGAAAAAGAGAGAGCCAGAAAACTTGTAATATCTGATTTTCTGAGGCAAAATATATCTTGGTGGTTCCTGTACTCCTGGGTGTTAAATAACTGGCTAAATGGGTAGTTTGCTTTAAATTTTATTCCACTTTAAAAAATTTAACAGTGATGCCTCCCCAAACTTATATTGTTAAGAACTAAGCACATTCTACTATGTTCTTCAACAGAAATTTGTAGCAACACTCTTCAGGCATTCAGCCCAAGCGGGCACTCCTTGCTAAGGTTTAAGAAAACATGAAAACCACAAAGAATGTTCACAATTATTTTCTCTAGGTTGGCAAAACAGATGCCTTTCTTTAAGGAAAGTGCTTTAGGCCAACGCAAAGCTATACTCATAAAAAAATATATTGTTTAGTAATTGTGCAGACTCCAGATTATATAATTTATTTTCACTTCAAGGATCCTACTTTCCTAAGAAATGTTTATAATTAAATAGAGCTGGAAGACAGGCAGAGGATAAAGTGTTAAAAGAAATCAACTATGCCAAGGGCAAGAGCAGTTTAAGAAACAACAATGCAAGTCCATTGAAAGGAAACCAGGCAATGTGGACGTGATTTTGTCTGGGGGTCATGGCTGGCTTTATTTGTACGGGGATTGTCAAATCAATCTGTAGAATGTGGATGAGGTAAAATGCAGAGATAGAGTATTATTCTAGATCATCTGTAACTTTTCAAATGCAACCTTCATGCTGAAATTCCAGGGAGCATGTAAGGGACTCCAATAAAAAACCCTGTCAGTCAGTCAAGAGTGTTTATTTATTATCCCCCCTGGGCCAGGCACTGTTCTAGCCAATATGAAATGATACAAAATAAAGAGTAGAGATCATTCTTATAATCTTGTGAGAGCCAATGGATTTAATCTGCTCTCTCTCTCTCTCGCACTCTCTCTCTCTCTCTCTGGCCAAGAAACTCAAGTATATGGGCATTCAACAGATTCATTGAGAAAATCCTGATTTAAAAAAATTAAACTTACAAAATTAGAAAACTGGGGAAGCAAATAGTTATATTATAAATAGACTCACCCATTACATGAAGATATTTGGGTCAACAATGCACTGAATTTATACCAGTGGTTCCATACGATTATAATGGAGCTAAAATATTTCAATCACCTATTGACATGGTTGCTGTTGTAACATCGCAACATGTTTGTAGTGATGTTGGAGTAAGCAAACCTATTGCATTGCCGGTAGTATAAAACTATAGCATATACAATTATGTTCAGTATGTAATAATTGATGTTGATAATAAATAACTATGTTACTGGTTTATGTATTTAGCATACTATACTTTTATCAGTCTTTTTGAGTGGACTGTTTTTACTTACAAAAACAAAGTTTGCTGTAAAACAGTATGCAGTGTTATGAGGGCAGCAGCCTCAGAAGTCTCCTGTTTTCTGCATCTCTTGATTACATCATTTCTCGTTGTGTTTGGCTTAATCTCGGTTTTGTGCAGTAACATGCCATACAGGCTTGTAGGCTCTACCAATAGGTTATACCATATAGCCTAGGTGTGCAGTAGGCTCTACTGCCTAGGTTTGCTTATTGCACTCCATGATGTTCACACAATGATGAAATCACCTAGTGACTCATTTCTCAAAATGCATCCCGGTTGTTAAGCTGCACACGACTGTAGATTAAAACGCATTCATGAAGCATGTCTTTTATATAACCAGTCAAATTATGCGGTTAAAATTGGAAACATTTCCGCTCTTGCTCACAAATCTACAAAATATTTTTGGAACATATTTATTGTGCAAATATGGATTCACAATTCATGTCGAGGAGCTGCAAAAGTGGATAAAATAGCTGTGTCCTCTAAACTGAAGTTGTTTAAAGTCAAAGACTGGGCCTTATATATTTGCTTGGTATCCTGTGCTCTGTCAAGATAGAAGTGGTAAAAAAAATCAGAATGAGTGAATGCAATAGATGAATAAAGGTTTCAAATTGGAGCTGAGCTTAGCAGAGTTCTAAGAAGAGAACAAGAGAAGAGGTCTAGGATGTTACCAGCAGAGGGGTCAGGTGGGTTGGTCTCAGTGGGTGTCCACATACAGGAAGCAGGTTTGGCATTTTCAGCAAGACTGAGGAAGCTCCTGGTTTGGGGGAGCAAGAGTAGGTCCTTGCCCCAGCATCCCTGGGTCCCTTTTCAGGGTAGCTCTCCTCAATACTTAGTAGATGACCTTGCAAGGTCAGGAAGGGCAACTCCTTAAGAAAGAGTCCTTGAAGACTCCACTCCTAGATCAGCATATACCTTAAGGCTATATGCTTCCTTCTGATCCCTTCTGGCACCCGTTCCTGGGAGAATTGTTTGCTTTGACTTAACCAGAGGTTGGGTGATATTTCTGATTTGCTTGATGTCCATTTAATGCAGCCCAACTCGAATGCAAGCTTTAGAGGACAGACTTTCTGTTTTCACTACCACAGTCCCAGCTCCTAGAAGAGTGATACAGCAGGCATTCAATAAATACAGTATCTGTTAAATGGATGAATGTTGTTGTTATTTTGGCTGTCTGTCTTTACTTTTGCTTTATCCACCTTACTTCAGAGAGCTGGACACTAGAGGGAAATCTTTGAATTCCAATTACCGTTCTTCCTTTGGCCCAGAAACTCTGGCCAAGCCCTTTGGGAATGGGGATCCCCTTGGAATTTAATGACGAATCCTGGCCACAGGGGGCGGGGGCAGAGAGAGAGCGCTGCAGAAAGTTCTTCCTCACTTCTGCTTGCTTTTGTAGCACCCTTCACCACCCATCTGGCTCTTTCTTTGGGGTTAAGGGCGCCCTGTGGAAAGGAAGCCAGGAGACTGCCTGCATTCCTTTCCCGGCCCTGCGGGTCCTGTCTGGGGGAGCCCAGCAGGACCCCCCTGACTGTGCCAGCACCTGTTGGACGGCCACTTGGCGGTCCTAGCCAGTGCGAGACGACACGACCCGGGGGTGCCCCTCCGGTAGGCGGCGACCCCCGTCCTTCCCCTCAGGCAGCCAGCCGGTGAGCG